>NC_047125.1:8167351-8270330 GCF_902500255.1 Thalassophryne amazonica
GTCAGAGAGAGAGAGAGAGAGAGAGAGAGCAACAGAGGGAGAGAGAGAGTGTGAGGGAGAGAGCGAAAGGGTCAGAGAGAGAGAGAGAGAGAGAGAGAGAGAGAGAGAGAGAGAGGGAGAGAGCAACAGGGGGAGAGAGAGAGAGAGCGAGCACGACAGAGAGAGAGACTGACAGAGAGAGAGAGAGCGAGCGTGACAGAGAGAGAGCGAGAGACAGTGTGACAGAGAGAGAGACAGACAGAGACAGAGAGCGAGAGAGAGAGAGAGAGCGCGTGACAGAGAGAGAGAGAGAGAGAGCGTGACAGAGAGAGAGACAGACAGAGACAGAGAGAGAGAGAGCGAGAGAGAGAGCGTGACAGAGAGAGAGAGAGAGAGTGACAGAGAGAGAGACAGACAGAGAGATAGATATCTGCACCCGCAGATAACAGAAGGAACACACACACACACACACACACACACACACACACACACACACACACACACACACACACACACACACACACACACACACAATGACACAGACTCAGACCGCAGAATGACATTCAGGGAATGGACACTGGGGACAGACATGACAGGTGACAGGACTCACATAAAAGACAGAGAGGTAAATCAATAACCCAAGACCTAACCAAAACCCCAACAGTTCACAACCATTCAAACAGACAACAGCTCAATCCCAACATCTCCACAGATGCCATCAATCTGCCACAGACAGGTCAAACAGAGACGTGCCATTGGCAAATTCCAGGTGTTTGTACCCAAAACACTGAGACACCTGCTTCTCTACATGGAAAAAAATTTGTTGCTCACGTCCCTTCAAAATGCAAGTGGTACACGTCTTCTGAGTGTCATGAACTTAATTTGTTTCACACAAAGTTCAGCATCACCAATCACTGGAAAGCACAGCGTACCAAAGACTGGCAGACATTTTGTTGGGGATGACCAAGTCTGACAATCACACAGGAAAACAGGAATCACCAGGACCAGAAGTACTTGGACTTTCAATCTCCTGTCAAGTTATCACCACACACCTATGTCCTGCAACGTCAAGGCTCCAGAAGCTCTTGGCAGGCATCTCTTGATCTCAAAGGCCAAAGATCCACAGACATGACTGTCACTGTGGAGCTAAGTCAATGTCTGAACAGGTTCAACAGCTTCACCCCACACAGATATACTTCTGAATGCTGAGTCCATGATGTCATTGAAATCCTGAATCTTAGTCTTGGACCTTTGTTCTCCTTCAAAGGTATTGATTCCAAAGGTCCAGAAGGTCTCCCCAAACATCTCATGATGTCAAAATGAGGTTCCACTCATTGGATAAGTTAGACAAAATTAAAAAAAAAAAGATTAAGTCTAATACAGGCCCATTGAGCCAGTGTTCATCCCTGGATGTCAAATCCTGAAATGGGTTCGAGTCTGGAAACGACGCATGTCCAGATTATTTACCCAGCAAAGATTTAGTGGACTGGGACAAACCAGGTAAAGTGTCTTTATCAAGTAGACAAACAGACAGATGCTTTTAACACTGAGCTATCTGGTCTGAATGACCTTCCCTCTATTCTTTTCCTTGATAAGGAGTGCAAAGATATTTTCCAGAAACATGAGTCACAATAGTCATGTTTACTCTAAACACTTGATACAAAACATCCACAGCACCGAGATGGAATATGTAACAAATTCACAAATGACACCACAAATACACAATGACAGAGACAAAGTTTCAGACTGTTTCAGACTTTTGGTGTCCAAAATCCAGTTTTTCCACAGTCAAATTATATAAAACCACATTTAAAAAATCACTTGTTGGACAGGCAGCAGCATTTATACTATGAGATAAAATTAGATTTTCAAAAAGAAGACTAGTGGTCACTTACATTGGGGTTGACTTTTGGGTGACAAACAGCGAAGGGTCCATTTTTATCCAGTAGGATTCCACAGTATCCAGAGCTTTCATACAGATCCTGATCTTCATAACTGCATCCAGGGATGGTGGTGTTTGGTTTATTACAGCTGTCAACACAGACAAAAGTGTCACACGAGTTCAACTGTTACATCCAAACAGGAGGTGATGGGTTCTATGAGAAAGTAAAGAACTAGTTTTCTCAGACAATAAGATCTTAACTGGAATAGAAACAGGGTAAGTTCTGGATGTGAGTGTTTTAAATCTGTGACTGGGAGGAGCTACTGACCTTCAGATTTCTTATTTGTCCATATTATCACTGTCTTTATTTTAGGGCATCAAAGTCATTTTGTAAGATTACTCCAACAACGACTCTTAGTCATATTTTGGATTTCTGGCACACTGCTGTCTGGGGGAGGAATATTTTGTGTGAACTGGACACAAATATGTTGGAATAATGATCCACAAGATTTAAGGTTGTGTTCTTGTTTTGAAGGCAGATCACAACATTAATCCATCACAGGGTCACGAGCCTCCCCTTGACCCCCTGTGAAAGCTGATTGGGTTAGATTGGGGTCTGTGGGACTTCCGGGTCAGGGTTGAACATGGCAACATCGTAGGAAAGCAGCTCCCCGATAAAAGAGAAAATGCCCCGTATGCCCAAAACCTGAGATAAATACAGAGGACTTGAAGACAATATCAGGGGCTTGTAATATGTCAAGAAGTAAATCGAAATCTAAAAAGGCTGGTAACACCAAACTATGCAGAGACCAAGACCACGAGCAAGTTAAGCTAACGTCGGAGCTAATGCTAATGGAGGAGTTACCACCTGAAACAGAGCAAGTACCGGAGAAAATGTTAGATTTGGACGTGATTCTGCGGGAGATGAGAGTTCGGACGTGAGACAACAGAGGGTCTCAGCAGCATCAGGGAAGACCTTAAACTGATGAATGGCAGGATTGATGAAGGGGAAAGAAGAATTGGGGACACGGAGGAGCGTGTATTAAGGATTGAGGAAGTAACACGAGCTTGTCAAAGTTCACAGAATGCTGGAGGAGAGACAAATTGATCAAGAAGGGAGGGCCCGAAGGGATAATGTGCGCTTGCATGGAGTCAAAGAAGGGGCTGAAAAATGGAGCAGAGTCATTGAGTGTTTTTGTGGAGCAGCTACTGAGAGAAAAGCTTGACCTGCCGCTCACATATCAGTTCAGCGTGGAGAGAGCCCACAGATCGTTGGGACCCAACGACATGCCACCAAGATCGATAGTAGTGAAATTTTTAAGCTACAAATGCAAAAAGGACATCATCAAAAAGGCTTGAGAGAAGAGAGTGTATGTTGATCACGATTACACACCTGAAGTGATGAAGAAAAGAAAGGAATATGCAGAGGCAAAGAGAGCTTTAAGAGAGAATAAAATCAGGTTCCAGATGCCTTTTCCGGCAAAGGTTCGTGTTTTCTACGAGGGAGAAACCTGTTTTTACAGCATAGGTGACCAAAGACATGGTGGATAGAGGATTTTCGGTGCGTGTTGTCAAACCAGCAGAAGACCCAATGGAGAAGAGTCAGCGACGAATGTGGCACTCGGTTCAGAGAGCAGGCAGCCAGGACCAGACTCAGTCCTCCGTACGGGGATACAAGGAGAAGCTACAGGCTTTTAGAAGAACCATAGAGGTACTCCAAGAATAAGCCTAAACTATCTCAGGTAACCAGTGGAAGATGAGTGCAGACAATGTCAAATTTTTACTTCTTTGAGACTACGTCGGGGATTTGATTTCTTTAATATTACACTGAAGGACAGGGCCGAAAAAGGTCCCGAGGGCCCCCTACGAGCCAGGGGCTATCCATCAGAGCTGGATTTGAGCTCAGAAAGGGTTAAAGACTTTATAACCTCAGGTTTGGAAGTCATCTGAGTTCTTTTTGATTATGGTTCTACTGTATGTATGTTTGTTGTAGCATATGGGGTGGAAATATAGATAATACACAATATTCTAAGGTAAATGACATCACAAAGAAATCTATTGAAAGTAGCCTCTTATAATGTTAATGGGCTGTGCAGCCCAATCAAAAGGAACAAAGTAATAAGTAAAATGGAAAAAGAGGGAGTGGGAGTACTTTTCTTGCAGGAGACCCATTTGACAGACAAAGAACATGAAAAGCTAGAGGAATGGGTACAATCAGGAGTTTTCTTCATCTTATATATCAAGCCATAGAAGAGGGGTGTCTATATTGATTTTAAACAAAATTAGTTTTGACATGTCTAAGGTGACCAAAGACAAAGAGGGCTGGTACATTTTAGTGATTGGCAGATTGGAGGGTGAATTGGTGTCTCGTTTAAATGTCTGCGCGCCTTCAGGTTGAGACTGGGATCTCTGAATTGGTAACAACAGAAGGAGAGGGGATGTTGATTGGAGGAGGTGAGCTCAACCAGAGGCTTAACCCACAACTGGACTCATCAGGGAAAGTGCAGAAGAAAAATATTATCGGCAAAAATATCAGAAAAATGGTATCACAACTGGCAATTTTGGATATTTGGAGCGAACTCAACCCCTCTATCAGAGATTATACCTATTTCTTGGCGCCACACTCTTTGTATTCTAGGGTTGATTATTTTTTAATATATGCCAGGGATAGGTATAAAATAGAAATCTGTGATATTGGGGTGAGGGACTTGTCTGATCACTGTCCAGTATATATAAAGATAACAATGGGAAGAGAAGTGAAAAAAATAATTTGGAGACTGAACTCAAGCATGCTTATTGTCAAATGAAAGATGAAACTGAAAAAGAGATAGGTGAATATGTCGAACAAAATGACAATGGAGAAGTATCTCCGTCAATATTGTGGGATGCATTCAAAGCGGTTATGAGAGGGAAATTGATATCTGCATATATAGGAAAAAAAATTAAACTGACTTAAAATTTTACAAACTGATTTGAAAAGACTGGAGAAAGAACATAAAAAGTCAATTGATAGGAAGATATTGGCTGAAATCAAAAAGATGTTTTCTTTTTGATTTCACCCCAGAGATTAATGACATTTTGATGCAAGAAATCCAGGGAAAAAAATGATCTACACAAAACAGAGGTATTGTGAGGCTGGGAGTAAATCTGCAAAATTACTGGCATATAGCCTTAAAAAGCAGCAAACATTGAGAAGCATTTACAAAATACAAGATCAACAAACTAATTCTGTGGTGTACAAGACAGATCAAATTCATAAATGTTTTGAATCTTACTATGACAGACTGTACTCCCAGGCACATAATAACAATCAATCCCAAACTGTTGTTTTCTTAAATGGCTTAGATCTACCACAAATAACAGAAGAACAAAATAACATTGATATATAGAAATAACAATGCAATAAATAAATGCAGCAATTTCTAAACTCAAAAACAATAAAAGCCCAGGGGCTGACATATATACAGTATATCTTTTAGAAATCTTTGATCCCCTTATTGCATAGGACTTTCAATTGGATAATGAAAGGAGGCGCTATTCCTGATTCTTGGAGGGAAGCAATCATTTCCATGATTGCAAAGGAAGGCAAAGATGCAACAGATTGTTCAAACTATAGACTGATAAGTGTACTTAATATCGATTCACAGCTATTCTAGCAAGGTGTATTGAAAAAATTCTACCAGATGTTATAAGTTTAGACCAAACAGGATTTATAAAGTGTAGACAAACTCATGACAATATTCGCAGAACACTGCATATTATACAACATATCAGTGAAAACAAGGTACAAGCATTAATAATGGGAATGGACACAGAAAAGGCATTCAATTCAGTAAGGTGGGAATTCTTATTTAGAGTAATGAAGAGGTTTAACTTTCATGAAAATTGTATTAGGACCATCCAGACATTATACACAAATCCCATCGCAAGGATTAAGGTCAATGGAAGTTTGTCTAATTTTATCAAATTAGAAAGAGGTTGCCATCAGGGCTGTTAGGTAAGCCCTTTATGCTTTGCCATCTTTCTGGAGCCGTTAAGCCAGTGGATAAAGCAAAATAATAGTATCAAAGGTGTTACAATGGCAGGAACAGAGCAGAAAATAGCATTGTTCGCAGACGATGTTCTGATTTATTTGGAAAAATCCCAATTCATCCTTACCTGTACTAATGTCTGTTTTGAAAATTTTGGTGCACTGTCGGGGTACAAAGTTAATGTTAAAAAACCCTCAAGTTCTAGCCTATAATTATGAACAAAACCAAAATATAAGACAGAGTTATAATCAGATGGGATATGAAATGTATGAAATATCTAGGAATTCATTTATCAAAAGAAATTGAAAATATGAAGCTTTCAAACTATGATCAAATTATATCAAATATAAAAATTGACTTGGAAAAATGGAACTTGATACCATATTTGAGTTTGACGTAAAGAGTGGAAGTGATCAAGATGAACATTTTACCCCAACTGCTATACCTTTTTCAAAATCTGCCAATTGAGGTGACAGAAAAAGAATTCAAAGAATGGGATAAACTTATATCTAGGTACATATGGCAGGGTGCAAAGCCAAGAATAAAATACAGAACAATGCAATTGCCAAAAGGGAGTGGTGGTCTAGCACTACCATGTTTATAAAGCTATTTTCAAGCTGCACAACTGAGGGTACTTCTTAATTTGTCTGATCCAGAATACATTGCACGATGGCAAGATATGGAGGGGTTGCCATTACCAGCTATTTTATTTGATGAAAATGTAAGGGGTCAATGAAAAGCAAAGGTTAAGCCATGGTTGGGAGTGCCAATTAAAATTTAGACTAAAATTGTGAAGAAATATAAGTTAATGGGTCATTGTAGATTTTTGAGATGGAGGATTAGGGAGACTTGAATAGGCACCAATGGAAAACCACTAACTCATTGTTATGGAGGGAATATGGATGGAAGAATATAATTCGTTTTTTCACTACTCCAGGTCAGAGAAAGTATGGAGATACCAAGTGCTGGTGATCCTGTGGTGCAACTAATGCAGATCATTTTCATGTCTTCCGGGGATGCCCCTTAATGTCTCAGTATTGGACAGAAATTAAAAAGTAATTGATGAGGTGATGACAATTAAGATACCAATTCAATTTGAAATTATGTATCTTGGGAAAGTTGAAACTTTGAATTTAAAAAGAGGGGACGATTATAAATTTATAAGAATTATGCTATTGCTAGTACAAAAGTAATAACCAGAAGATGAAGTGATCTGCTGCCTAAAGTGGAAGAATGGTTTGATGTAATGGTAAGTGTGTACAATATGGAGAAATTAACGGCGTCACTAAGACTGGAAGTTGAAAAATTTAACAGTATTTGGGAAGGATGGTTAAAATATATTAGACAACACAGAACTGATTTTGTTTAGGATTGGTTGAGATATCTGGAGGGTTAAATATCAGTATATGTAGCTATAGATAGAAGTTCATGTATGTATGTATCGATCTGTGGGTGTGGGTACATGTATGGGGTATAGAAGTATATACGTTATGTATGAAAGTTGGGAAGGATAGCAATTTAAGGATCATTACTTAGATCGACTGAAATACCACACTCTGGTTTAAAGCTACATGTTTATTTGTTGTTAATATTTGTTGTTATTATTTTCAATAATAGTATTTTTGTCCTCTCTAATTGTACAAGGTGGAAAAGACAATAAAAAATAAATTACAAAAAAAAAATCACTCCTGTGAGGAGTGTTTTGTGTTTTATTTGTTTTGTTTCTGTCGGTTCTCTATGACTGTTGTGTTTGCTTGGGGTTTTGGTGGAGGGACTTTTCTTGTCTGCTGTCTTCTGCTTGGTGATGTGCGTTTCCTTTCGGTCCTGTCTCCTGCTTGCCACACCCCTTTCCAGAACACACACACACACACACCTGTCTTGCATTTCCTGCTAATCCCTCTCTCTAAGTCACACCGTTCACTCTGTCTGGTTGTGAGATTGTTGAGCCTTGAGACACTTTTGCGCACTTTTTTTCTGAGCATATTGTCCCTGTTAAGCCTGCCTGTGTTTTTTGACTTGGTCTCTGCCTAATGCTTCAGATCCTGTTGTTTATCCTGGCCTGCCTACATGTGTATCGGACTCTGCTTGAGCTTTTATTAACCCCTTTTTTATTGTCACCTGAATCCTGCATTTGTGTCCAGCCATGCCGTTCCAGTACGCCTGACAGAACAATCTCCCCAGCTATGGACGCAGTGGGTTCAGATCCAGCTTATCTGACGCTATGTGCTCAGGTGCAACAGTTCACTCAGACAAGCTTGCTGCTCTCTGTTCTGGATTCAATGCACTGTCACAACGTCAAAACCAGCTAATGACGTCTCTGAGTACACAGGTGGATCAGCTGCTGAAATGTTTCAATGCCCAGCTTCCTCAAGCACCTCGAGCCGAACCTTTCAACAGAGACACACCTGTCTGCCCCAACTGCTGTCATGTGTAATCAGTTAAACTGACCGGAAATGCTTTTCCAACGAATCAGGTGGAGTTAAGCCATTTATCACACAGTGTAAATTAAATTTTGAGCTTGTGTCTGCAACGTTTCCGTCTGAGCGGACAAAGATAGCATTCGTGATTTCTCACCTGACGGGGCGGGCAGCGGCCTGGGCCACCGCCCAATGGAGCCGCCATTCAGAGACGTGCCAGTCTCTTTTTACCGCCGCAAGTATTCCAACAGAACTGTCCCAGGCGCAAAGCAGTGAGGTCCCTCATGAGGCTCCGGGAAGGTAGACAACGCTGAAGATTTCTGCATTGTCACAGCCAAGAGCAAGTGGAACACAGACCTGGATGCTTTGATCGCTCTGGCCACAAAGATTGACAGACGTCTACCGGCCCCAGGACCGGCTCCGTCATGGAGATCAGAGCACCCAATATTACAGCGGTAGAACAGACTCCTCCCACCAAGCTTGTCCAGCCACCTCCTGTTGCTGACCGGACGAAGAGGAACCCATGCAGCTTGGGCGCACATGGCTCACCGCAGAGGAGTGTCAGCGCCGACAGCGGGGGAGACATTGTTTTTACTGCGGTCAGCTCAGCCACAAGATCTCAAGCTGCCAGGTCAGGGGTGCCCCACCTCACAAGCCAGCTATCCAGGCGAGTCAGAATCAGATTTCTTCAGCACATAATTCCATTCAAGCTACAAAGAAGTCTGCTCAATCATCTGTTCAAGTCTCAGTATTCATAGACTCTGATGCTAATTTAATTCATACCTCTCGTCAGGAAGCTGAATCTTAAATTACATCGGCTTCCACGCTCCCTGGAGGTTAAAGCTGTGGATGACAGTCTGATGGGGAGAATTATTCACCATACCCAATCCATCCAGTTAGCGTTTTCAGAGGAGAATACTGAGACTATTAGCTTTCACATGTTTAATAACATAACTCGCCTTGAGATTCTGGGGCACCCTTGGCTGGAACAGCATTATCCTAATTTTGACTGGAGCAATGGACGTATTATTTCATTGGGGCCCAGCTGTGTCAACACCTGTTTGGTGAGAAAAAGGCAGCTGCCAAGAGAGGCTTCCTGCTGCCATGATCTGGCATTCGTGTTCAGTAAAGCTAGGGCTAAGTTGTTACCACCTCATCACAGCTACAACCCTTTGTTTTGTTTCTGCTGGTTCTCTGTCACTGTTATGTTTGCTTGGGGTTTTGGTGGAGGGACTTTTCTTGCTTGCCATCTTCTGTTGCTGTGATGTGTGTTTCCCTTTAGTCCTCTGTCCTGCTTGCCACCTTACCAAATCTATCAACACATCTGTCCTGCATTTCCTGCTAATCCTTCTCTCTATTTAAGTCACACCTTTCACTCTGTCTGGTTGTGAGATTGCTGAGACTTTTGAGCACATTTCTTCTGAGCATATTGTCCCTGTTAAGCCTGCCCATGTTTTTAACAAGCCTGACTGTTTTTTGACTTCATCTTTGCCTAATGCTTCAGATCCTGTTGTTTGTCTTGGCCTGCCTACCTGTGTACCAGACTTTGTCTAAACCTTTATTAAACCCTGTTGTATCATCATCTGAATCCTGCATTTATGTCCAGCCATGTTGTACCAGTACGCCTGACTGTGTGTCCACCGAATTTCCACTCAGCCACAGCAGGAGGGAAGAAGAAATGTGACATTAGAATGTGGTAAAAACAAATCAAGATCTGTTTTTCTCCATTATTTGTGTCTTGTATTTTCAAGTTCAGTTTCTGTTACTCTGTTTGTTGTGCACATTGTATGTGTTTGGTGAACTTGCTTATGTAAAGTGCATCTGATTGTTGCACTCTGGAAACATATCAAAGCCAAAGCAATAGACTTCAGACCAAACTTTGGTGGAGGTGGAGCAAATGATTTGTTGTGACAGACAAGAGGAAGGTGTCAGCTTTGTAGGTGACCACATCTCACTTTGAGATGAACATGTCAGTGGGAGGACAGAAGAGCTCAAACTCACTTTGGATCAGTGACCCAGCTGTGTCCAAAGTCATTGGCTTTATTGGTCAGTGATCCATCTGGCTTACGGAAGTCATCTTTGGCATTCCCGTTATAGTCTCCACACAGTCCACAGAGGCGGTCCTTGTAGCTGTAGATGACAAGTTTAATATTGGTCAGAAAACATGAAAGAAATATTTCATTCAGATATCTCAAACAGGATATGTATAATTATTTAATTATTTCTTTGGGGAAGTCCAAAAATGACTCAGTATCCACTCAGTGATGAGAACAGTCTGGCTTCAGATGCAACAAATCAACCATCAAGCATGTTCTCACTCTGTGAGAGGACGTGTTCTGTTGCCATCTAGGATACAAGGCAGTTAAATAGTGAGTTGGATGTAGAAATACAGAGCACCAGTACATGTTCTCTGACCTGACCTCTGTAATTACATCTGAATGATTTCTGAAAAAGGTTTGACTTCAGGCACTGACGTTTTCACTCACTCTTTGATAACTTTGATGTCCATGAAGTGGTTTCCATCATAGCGAACAGTAACACCAAAGCTCATGTTCACAGTGTAGTGTTTTCCTGATTTGAACACAGAGACACTGGAGGCCGGACTCACTGGCAGGTTTACGTTGGTTCCATTCAGCTACGTGGGAATAAAAGGTGACAAACACAGAATTAATATTCAGTTAAACTTGAAGATTCACTGGAACAGATTCAAAACAATTATGAAAAAGAACAAACAGTAAATCAAAATTAGTATCATAGCTTGATCAACTCTGCAGATAAAATAGACCCTTTGAATGAGTCACAATACAGGTTTTTCACATCATTAAGTTTGGAAATTGAATGACCATAAGTCACATCTTCAGTTTTCAATTCAAATCAACTGTGTTTGTGTGCAAAGACAAAATTACAAATACTGTTTCACTGCCCAAATACTTTTGGACCTGACTGCATGGACCTTAAGAGGAAATAAGAGTTGTGGTTTCAACGTGGTCCTATGTCCCAAAAACTGAATAGATTATCTCTGTTATCAGACCGTGACTGTCAGTGGGCGTGGCTTCCCTGTCATTAGACATATCAGTGTGTTTTGGTGCGTCCTTCCCTCTTCTCTCACCTGCACAGTTCCGCCTTTGAGGATGGAGATCTTTACCATCTGCACATGAACATGTACAGCCTTCACATAGGAGATGGAGGGGTTGTTATATCGGTTCTCATTGTCAGCGTGGACCTCAAAATATGGCAGAGTTGTATCGTTGCAGACTTCAGACATCACATAACTGCAGTTGCCCATGAAGTCGTATTTGCGTTTGTCAAAGGTGGTGTAGTGAGGATCTCCAGATGCGATGCAAGTGGATGTACCTGAGGACATCATACAAATAACTTAATATTGTTTACCTTTCATTTGTTCAACCCCTTGATCTAAGGCTAAAAGTTGACGCCACAAGCATGTCTTGAGTGTTTCATTTCACTATGTTGTGCTGGTGTTGAGCGACACATGACCCGAGTGTCTCCCCTCCATGGTATCAGCTGGCTCTTTTTCTTTACCAGTTCTGGTAAGCTCTGACTGTCACTAATGTCCTTCTAACTTGCTTTCTCACCAAGTGCTCTATGTACACACACTCATCTTCAACCGCTTTGTCCAATCAAGGCTTGCGGGGGGCTGGAGGTACAGCCGAGGTGGGGTACAGCCAGGACAGGACGCCAGTCTGTCGCAGGGCCACAAACAGACAAACAAACACATTCACACCCACTCACATACCTATGGAAAATTTAACGATTCCAATCCACCTAACCTTTAGATGTGGGAGGAAACCGGAGCACCCAGAGGAAACCCATGCAAACAAGGGAGAACATGCAAACTCCACACAGAAAGGCCACAGGCGGGAACTGAACCCATGACCTTCTCGCTGTGAGGCAACAGTGCTAACCACCAGTGCTGCCTGCTCTATGTATAGGTTTGTAAAATATATGCTAAATACCCTTCCTGACCCAAGCCACCTTATTGATCCTGTTTGGGACTGGCCCTCAGAATGCACTGGTGGCAGGTTTGGTCTGCCGGGAGGGCACTGCGCCGCGGGGCTGCTGGTCCTGTTAGGGGGGTGGGGTCGGGTGGCCGACGTTCATTTTCGAATCAGGTCTTGGCTACTTTGCTGTGGGTGGGCTGGAGTCCAGTGCCTGGTGCCTTTCTCCGGAGCTCAGCACGTGCGTGGCCTTCCATGCCTCGGGCTCTCCCTCTGGGCTTGTCTCTCTCCCTCCATCTCCTTGGTTGTCCCTGCCACTCTTAGGCCTCATCTCATGCCTTCTCTGGGTTGGAGGACTGCCCTGCAGGGTGGCTCATCCTTCTCCAGTCACCTGGTTTCCTGGACCCCCTGTTAGTTGGTCCTCCACCTGGGCATCTGATGCTTCTTCAGGACTGCCCGCCACCTCCCAGTCTCGTGGTTGCCCTGGCGCCTCCCTTGGGTCTAGGGGTGGGTTGTGGGATCCGGTGGGGCCGGGGTGTGCGGCCCACTCCCTGCACTATGCCTCTCCCTTCCGCCGGCTGTGTGGGGGTCAGTCTAACGTGTCACACCCTTTAAATGTACTTCACTAGCTTAGTACTTGCATGCACATTATATTGGGTTTTAAGTAGCACATTATAGGGTTCATATAGATTTGGGGTCAGGTTTGCAGGTCACACTGTGGCGCAGAAGCACGCTGCAGCCTCGGTGGTGGGGGTGCTGTCCCACTGTCCCACTCTCACTTGGGTTGTCTCCTGATCTTGGGCGTGGGGTGCAGGTTGGGGTCCGAGGGGAGCGGCTGAGGGACTGGGGTGGAGTTACGAGAGAGTCCTGCTGGCTGTGTTGGGGAAGTGTCAGGTGGAAGGGGGTCTGTCGCGTGTAACCCGGTGCGGGATTTTGGTCCTGCCTCTTGTCTGACGAATGGGTCTCACCCTCGTCGACTCGGTGGTGCCTGCACAGGCTTGGGGTTCGGACGTACTGGCTCTTTGGCTGCTGCTTGCTCCTCCCTTGGGGGAGTCATGGCAAGTGTGGTGCGGTTCTGGGGCCCCTCACCGTGGGCAGAGGCCGGCGCCCTGTGCGCTTCCCCTTGTGTGTGAGGTTGCTTCCTGTGCCTCCATAAGGGGTGTGGTGTGGGGGTGCATTTTGGCTCTGTTTGGGCTGTTCCCCTGGCGGTTTGTCAGGTTGTTCTGGTGGCCCTGGTGGGTGCCCTTCCTGGCCCCTGGGTCCATCTACTGTCCTTTTTCTCCTTGTTTCTCCTGGGGCTCTGCATCCTGGAGCCCTTTCCATCGAGGTGCAATGCAGTCACCCGTGTGGCTCCTGGCATGCCGGAGTGGTCCATGTCATGTGGTCAGGTTCTGTACTTTTATCTTGGCCCAAAGCACCAGCCACAGTATGACCAGATATTTAGCTGTGATCTGGGTCTCTGTGTGTGGATGGTCAGGTGTTCGTGGTCGTCACCACAATTCGGTTTTGGGTGTTCCCAAGGGGATCAAGACTCTGGTGTCCTAGAATAAAGTATGGGTGCTCACTAACTAAACAACAGACTGTTGCTGTCACTGTTTGTTTATGTGTGGTTGTTTGTCCTGGTATGTTGTATCATTGGGGTTCTGCCTCTTCGGTGTCTCACATTTTTCATCACCTGACAGATATTACTGTCACCATTTTTGTTCTTGTCTGTCTCCATGTTGTTCTGGTAGTCGGCCCTTCTTGATAGAAGTTATCCGTTTGCTTTAAATAAAATGTTATTGGCTGATCAGGAAGGGCAGGTGAAGGTCACACACGCACACCACGTTCACTCACAAACTACATGCTGTCTGTCTTACAATAAAAAATTGCATATATGTGTATAAATGGTTCTGCCAGTTCGGCATTCACTATCACTATATATGCAGACAGGGGCGAAAAAAAGAATGCACGTCGACATCATGTGTCTGAGTGGTTGCCATTGTATTAATCAAATGTTTGCAGTTTCATGTTCAACACTGTGAAGTTCCCACAGTTCTATGATCGTCCATGCAGATGTTCTTCTTGTTTTTGTCTTGTTTCATACTTGTGAGACAAACATTAAAGTCAGGACTGATGTGATCTGATACTTCAGCAGTTCCGTCTTTGTGGTTTTGTTTCCTGATGATGTCATCACCTTTAGGATAGCAGCCTGGAACTCCGTTCACCTCACGGCATTCTTCAGTGGAGTCACAGGAATTATCGACACATTCCAAAGTGTAGTTTCCTGCACAGCGACACATCTTAGAGCACCCATCTCCAAACACAACCTCACCCGGCTGGAAAAGACACATCCAACAAAACATCAGCCTTGTGTACTTCAGGTACGAGAACACACTGACAGATGAACTGCTGGGAATGTCAGCAGTGACCTCTGACCTCATAATAGTTATTGTGGTCGTCCAGACAACCGCATTTGTCCAGCGGGACACAGCGCCGTCCCTTGAAGACAAAACCTGTTTTGCAAAAGCAACCAGAGATACAGGAGCCAGTACAGTTGGACGACGGTTCCATGCAGGTGGGGATGCAAGCTGGACCACATTCTATATATTCAGCATCAGGAGGACATGGATCTGTGCAGGAGACAGACATCAAACAGGAACAAATATATCAAAGTAAACTGAAACACGTCTACATTCAGGCTGTGATTCACTTTACATTCAGAAACACATGAATTCAGGTTTGTCAAAACCACAGAACGAGACAGATGCTGCAAAGATGAAGTTTGTCTCCGACTTTTTGGGTAGTTTGTGAGAGTAAACTTACTGGTGGGATAGCAGCCCAGCTCTCCTCCCTGGACTTTACATTCATGCAGAGGGGGACATTCAGAGGACACGCAGGTGACAGAGGGAGCGTCACACTTACACTTCTGTTTACAGTCGTCCAGATAAAACTCCTCTCCATGCTGACAGAGACACACAACATTTTACTGTGTTAGTGTTCAAATTAGTGAAGAGCTGTTTCTGATCTCCATCATTAATTGATTGATTGACAGAGTGAAAAGCAGCTGATCAATGAAGCAGCTGCTCCTGTTTTTCATTCTGAAAGAGCTCGAAGACACTTTACCTCATAATACAGCCCGTTGTGTTTGCAGCCACATGAATTCTTACTGACGCACTTGTTGCCACTCAGGACAAATCCAGGATCACACACACAGCCCTCAGAGCAGAACCCACTGCAGCCAGAAGGTTTCCCAGCACAGGTTTCCTGGCAGGGGTCTGCACAAGGCTGATAGTGGCTGTTGGGAGGACAGTTCAGAGCTGGACAAAGACACACAAAGTCAGGTTTGACAAAGAACTGCTGGGATCAGATCAAATATGACGTCACTCTTTCATCCACTCATTCATCCGACACTCACGGCAGAAGGTTTGGTTCCTCCAGAGTCCCACAGTGACTCCACGGTCCTGGCATTCGTTGACATAAGCTTCAATGGCTTCACACAAAATGTGCGCGGCTCCATCCAGCTCACACAGATCAAACACACAATCCCTGAAGTAGTTCTGACAACACACACACACACACACACACACACACACACACACACACACACACACACACACACACACACACACACACACACACACACACACACACACACACACACACACAGAGACATTTGGTTTGCTGAGGTTGAACAATAAATTCTTGAACTTTGTGTGAAATCATGAATCCCCTGATTTCTTCTGTGTTTTCGTTCAGTAAAAGTCTGACTTTGATCCGTCACTGCAGAAACCCTTCGATTACAAAACAGGTCAGCTTTTACTCTTAGTGGTGGAAAAATAAAGCCCCTCCCATCAAGGAGTTGTTTTTTTTTAAATCAATAACTTTTTCTAAAATTCTGTTTGGAAGCTATGATACTAACTTGGACCAGACAGAAAAGGATGAAGACTTTGGACAAGATGGTTCTTGGACCAGCGAGACATCGGCATCGGTTTGACCAGCTAGCGCTTAGTTTAGGTTCGCGTGTTATACATCACACGGACAAGGTTTGTCCGTATGATTGGGGTAATTTTTGATCCTATGTTGTCCTTTGACCTCCACGTTGAAGACATTACAAGGACTGCTGCGCAATATAGCGAAGATCTCTCCTATCATGTCTGACTGATGCTGAGACCCTGATACATGCATTTGTTTCCTCTAGATTGGATTATTGGAATGTTTTATTTTCTGCATTGCTGCAGTCCAGAATCAGGGGTCTTCAATTGGTTCAAAACGCTGCTGCCAGACTCTTGATACGAAGCAGAAAGTTTGACCACATTACTCCCATTTTGGCGTCTCTTCACTGGCTCCCTCTCTCTGCGAGATCATATTTTAAGGTCCTGCTACTGGCCTATAAAATTGTTCATTGACGCAACTCCCTACTTGGCGGATCTACTTAAGCCCTACGTACCGGCCCGGGTTCTGCGCTCACAAGACGCAGGATTGCTCTGTGTCCCTAGGGTGAATAAAATGTCTGTGGGAAATAGAGCCTTTTCCTATCATTATCCTATTATGCTTTTCTTCTTCTTCTTTTTTTTTTTTTTTACCTTTTTAACTTTTTTTTAGCATGGTTTTAACCTTTTGATCATGTTCTTTGATTTAATTACTTTTGTTTTTTATTGTTGAGTTGTTTTATGTGAAGCACCTTGAGATAACACTGTCATGATTTGGCAGTCTATAAGTTTAATAAATTGAAGTTAAGTGAAGTTGAAGGTCATGTTATCTTGTGGTGCTGCATGTCACTGCAGCCAACACATAATGGAACCACCCTGGGTCATGGTTCACTGTGCGATGTACCTACTCTGAGCTATCTGGTCTGAAAGACCTTTTATCCCTATTCATTCCTTGATAAGGAGTGCAAAGATATTTTCTACTTTTCCAGAAACCTGAGTCACAATAGTCATTTTTAGTCCAAACACTTGATACAAAACATCCACAGCACAGAGTCTGAATATGTGCCAAATTCATTAATGGCACAAGTACACAATGACAGAGACAAAGTTTAAGACTGTTTAAAACTAACAAATTAGCAAAAAAAAAAAAAAAAAATCACTTGTTGGAGAGGCAGCAGCATTTATACTATGAGATAAAATTAGATTTTCAAAAAGAAGACTAGTGGTCACTTACATTGGGGTTGACTTTTGGGTGACAAACAGCGAAGGGTCCATTTTTATCCAGCAGGATTCCACAGTATCCAGAGCTTTCATACAGATCCTGATCTTCATAACTGCATCCAGGGACGGTAGTGTTTGGTTTATTACAGCTGTCAACACAGACAAAAGTGTCACACAAGTTCAACTGTTACATCCAAACAGGAGGTGATGGGTTCTATGAGAAACTAATGAACTAGTTTTCTCAGACAATAAGATCTTAACTGGAACAGAAACAGGGTAAGTTCTGGATGTGAGTGTTTGAAATCTGTGACTGGGAGGAGCTACTGACCTTCAGATTTCTTATTCGTCCATACTATCACTGTCTTTATTTTAGGGCATCAAAGTAATTTTATAAGATTACTCCAACAACGACTCTTAGTCATATTTTGGATTTCTGGCACATTACTGTCTGGGGGAGGAATATTTTGTGTGAACTGGAAACAAATGTGTTGGAATAATGATCCACATGATTTAAGGTTGTGTTCTTGTTGTTTTGAAGGCAGATCACAACATTAATCCATCACAGGGTCACGAACATCCCCTTGACCCCCTGTGAAAGCTGAATCTTCCCCTGTGTGTTCACACAATTTCCACTCAGCCACAGCAGGAGGAAGAAAGAAATGTGACTTTAAAATGTGGTAAAAACAAATCAAGCTCTGTTTCTCTCCACTACACCAGATTCTGTAGAGACTTTCATGTCCAAACTTAAGACGCACTTATTTTCCATTTCGTATGGCCAGCATACAATGCAGTTTACTTTTTACTCGTTTTACTATGCTTTTTAATGTATTAATTTATTTTATTTTGTTTTCTTTATTGTTTTGTGCGACTCTGTTGTGATTTGGTGCTATATAAAATGAATAAATAGAAATTGAATTGAAATTGTACTTGCATCTTTTATTTTTGAGTTCAGTTTAATGTACATGTTTGGTGAAGCTGCTTGTGTAAAGCACATGTGAGTGTTGCACTCTTGAAGCATATCAAAGCCAAAGCACTAGACTTTAGACTGAACTTTGGTGGAGGTGGAGCAAATGATTTGTTGTGACAGACAAGAGGAAGGTGTCAGCTTTGTAGGTGACCACATCTCACTTTGAGATGAACATGTCAGTGGGGAGACAGAAGAGCTCAAACTCACTTTGGATCAGTGACCCAGCTGTGTCCAAAGTCATTGGCTTTATTGGTCAGTGATCCATCTGGCTTACGGAAGTCATCTTTGGCATTCCCGTTATAGTCTCCACACAGTCCACAGAGCTGGTTCTTGTAGCTGTAGCTGACAAGTTTAATGTTGGTCAGAAAACATGAAAGAAATATTTCATTCAGACATTTCACAGAGGATATGTATAATTATTTAATTATTTCTTTGGATAATTCCAAAAATGATTCAATATCCACTCAGTGATGAGAACAGTCTGGCTTCAGACCCAACAAATCAACCATCGAGCACGTTCTCACTCTGTGAGCTCTCAATTATATGCAAACATAAATACGGGCAGTGCTTCTTTGATGTTTTCAGTGTCACAAAGGAGTTGATTGGGTTGTCCAGGCTGCTCTGTGAGACATCCTGAGAATCTGATTGTGCTGTGTGGACTGGAGACAGAATCTCTAAATTTCTCTGAATGAAAACTGACATTTCACAAGAACGTGTTCTGTTGCCATCAAGGATACAAGGCAGTTAAATAGTATGTTGAATGTAGAAATATGGAGAACCACCACATGTTCTCTGACCTGACCTCTGTAATAACATCTAAATGATTTATGAAAAAGGTTTGACTTCAGACACCGACCACTGAAGTTTTCACTCACTCTTTGATAACTTTGATGTCCATGAAGTGGTTTCCATCATAGCGAACAGTAACACCAAAGTTCATGTTCACAGTGTAGTGTTTTCCTGATTTGAACACAGAGACACTGGAGGCCGGACTCACTGGCAGGTTTACGTTGGTTCCATTCAGCTACGTGGGAATAAAAGGTGACAAACACAGAATTAATATTCAGTTAAACTTGAAGATTCACTGGAACAGATTCAAAACAATTATGAAAAAGAACAAACAGTAAAGCAAAATTAGCATCATATCTTGATAAACTGCAAATTGGTGTTGACACAGAAGCAAGCTGTACTTTGCAGATAAAGTAAACCCTTTGAATGAGTCCACAGCACATTTTTCACGTCATAAAATTTGGAAATTGGATGACCATAAGTCACATATTCAGTTTTCAATTCAAATGCATCATGTTGGTGTTGAGAGGTAAAATTACAAATACAGTTTCACTGCCCAAATACGTTTGGACCTGACTGCATGGACCTTAAGAGGAAATCAGAGTTGTGGTTTCAACGTGGTCCTATGTCCCAAAAACTGAATGGATTATCTCTGTTATCAGACCATGATTGTCATAGTGTGTTTTGGTGCGTCCTTCCCTCTTCTCTCACCTGCACAGTTCCGCCTTTGAGGATGGAGATCTTTACCATCTGCACATGAACATGTACAGCCTTCACATAGGAGACAGAGGGGTTGTTATATCGGTTCTCATTGTCAGCGTGGACCTCAAAATATGGCAGAGTTGTATCGTTGCAGACTTCAGACATCACATAACTGCAGCTGCCCATGAAGTCGTATTTGCGTTTGTCAAAGGTGGTGTAGTGAGGATCTCCAGATGCGATGCAAGTGGATGTACCTGAGGACATCATACATAAATAACTACATCTTAGTAAAATTTTAACAGCGTTTACTTTTCCTTTGTTCAAGCCCTTGACCTAAAGCTAAAAGTAAACTCCAATCATGATGTGCAAACACTTATGGACCTAAGTGTCTGCCCTCCATGGTATCCGCTGGCTCTTTACCTTCACCATTCAAAGTTCTGACTGTCACTAATGTCCTTCTAACTTGCTTTCTCACCCAGTGCTCCAATGGATCCGGTATAGAAATTTTCTTTGTGATCTGCATGTTTGTAAAATATACACCAAAAACCCTTCCTGACCCAAACCAACTCATGTTCAACACTCTGAAGTTCCCACAGTTCTACGATCGTACATGCAGATGTTCTTCTTGTTTTTGTCTTGTTTCATACTTGTGAGACAAACAAAGTCAGGACTGGTGTGATCCGATACTTCAGCAGTTCCGTCTTTGTGGTTTTGTTTCAGGGTCTTAAAAAGTTCCTGATGATGTCATTACCTTTAGGATAGCAGCCTGGAACTCCGTTCACCTCACGGCATTCTTCAGTGGAGTCACAGGAATTATCGACACATTCCAAAGTGTAGTTTCCTGCACAGCGACACATCTTAGAGCACCCATCTCCAAACACAACCTCACCCGGCTGGAAAAGACACATCCAACAAAACATCATCCTCAAGTACTTCAGGTACATGAATGGAGAACACACTGACAGATGAACTGCTGGGAATGTCAGCAGTGACCTCTGACCTCATAATAGTTATTGTGGTCGTCCAGACAACCGCATTTGTCCAGCGGGACACAGCGCCGTCCCTTGAAGACAAAACCTGTTTTGCAAAAGCAACCAGAGATACAGGAGCCAGTACAGTTGGACGACGGTTCCATGCAGGTGGGGATGCAAGCTGGACCACATTCTATATATTCAGCATCAGGAGGACATGGATCTGTGCAGGAGACAGACATCAAACAGGAACAAATATATCAAAGTAAACTGAAACACGTCTACATTCAGGCTGTGATTCACTTTACATTCAGAAACACATGAATTCAGGGGGCGCTAGTGCGCATTCAAAGGATGTAGATGTGTTTAACTTGTGCAACGACCGCAACTTTGACAAACTGCATTTGCACCACATTTTATTTACTTACAGGCTTAGATTTTTTTTTTTGGTGATTTGTCTTCCATGAACCGTGCTCGTCGTGACCATGAATAATGCCGGAGTCAAGCGCCTCAAGTAAAATCAAGACCATGGAAGGCTACGTTAGCACGATTAGCAGTGCTAAGACTAGCGGTAGCAGAAGCCGCGCTGAAGAATCCTCCTCTAAGTCTCAAGAGGCTGATACTTATGCAGTGTGCAAGGATATGTCTGATACCATTCTGCGTGGGATTAATGAGCGTTTCGACGCCTTTGAGACTAAGTTTCAGGCGCTTTTAGAAGCGCAGGCTGACCTGCAGCAGCGCATGACGGGCCAAGAGCCAGCTACTAGCGGCCTTGATGTGCGCATTTGGGAACTTGAAGCCAAGTGTACAAAATTGGAAGAGCATGCTAATCAACTCCAAGGCAAAATACTGGATTTAGAGGCTCGCTGTCGCAGGCACAATATAAAGATTGTCGGCATAGAGGAAGGGTCCGAGGAAGGAAGCCCTACTGACTTTGTGTCCCGCTTAATCCCGGAGTTGTTGGGCGAGGATCATTTTCCGCATCCGGTGAAAGTCAACCATGCGCATCGCTCTTTACAGCCCAAACCAGCGGCGGGCGCAAAACCCCGTACCATACTGGCCCACATTCATCATTTCCAGGTGAAGGAACTAGTTCTACGCCGCAGCAGACAACAGCCGATGGAGTATAAAAGGAATAAAGTGCTGATCTTCCCGGATTACACCAACGAAGTGATGACTCAATGTCGTGCTTTCCATGGTGCGATGCATGCCCTGTGTAAAGGTGGGATTAAACACATATTACGTTATCCTGCCAAGCTTCATGTTTACTGGCAAGACAATGAGGCACCAAGGATTTTTACTGACCCAAGGGATGCTATGAAAGAGGCTACCCGTTTCTTGAAAGATGACAAAACACGGGAGAAATGAGAAAAAGTATCACAGTGGTTAGTACTGCACGGTTTTCAGTTAACGATGCTTGTTCGCATTGGACTAGGTGAGCGTTACACCTCATGCCAGTCAAATCCGTCAAAGTGCTTATTCGGACTGTCTCATTTGTTTAATTTTGCACAATTCAACTAAGTGCTGTTTGGTTATGCACGAACGTGGATTTTGTGCTTCTGAGCACTAACTTGGCTTTACTTTTGAACCTTGTCTGTTTATCATTCTTAGAATTTAGTGGTGTGTTTTGTATGCTGCAATCTTGCGGTTGGAGCATGTACAGAGAGAGGATTAGTCCGGCAGCTCCAGTTTTGGTAAAGAGGGAATATTTCGTGTCAGGTTCAAGGGGACACGAGGGTAAGGGTGGGTATGGGATTAATGTGTTTTCTCTGTTTTGTGGCTCAGACATGCTTGTGTTGTTCATGTTCAATTGTGTCTTTATATACTTGCCAGTGGCTATTATTTTGGCTTTTAACTAACCCTTTAGAGATAAATTGTCATTTCAGGGAGTTCTATAGTGAGCTTTATTCTTCTAAGCAGAATGTTACACAATGTGACTTAAATAACTTCTTTGATTCCTTGCCACTGCCCAAGCTGAGTGATATAGCAAGAACCGAGCTGGATTCTGATTTTACGTTACAGGAGGTAACTACCACAATAAAATCATTTCTGTCAGGAAAGGCAGCTGGGTCAGATGGATTTAGCAGTGAATTCTACAAGAAGTTTTGTGACATTCATGCTCCGCTTTTACTCTGAATGATGTCATATTCTAAAAATGAAAGAATGTTGCCCAAAACCCTATATGAGGCCAACATGTCCCTTATTTTAAAAAAGAATAGAGAGGAAACTGATCCAGCTAGCTTTAGGCCAATTGTGCTTCAAAATGTTGATGAAAGATAATTACAAAAAATTTTGGCAACCCGATTAAATAAGCATTTGGCCTCCATTGTTGTGTGGGCCGCTGAAGAGGAGGTACTGCTGGCCCACCACCACCAGAGGGCGCCCTGCCTGGAGTGCGGGCTCCAGGCACCAGAGGGCGCTACCGCATCATGGGAGTAATCTGGGTGACAGCTGTCACCCATCACCAAACACAGCTGTTTCTACTCAGCACCGAGGTATATCAGGAGGACGGCGTCTCCACCTCAGTGCCGAGATATCGCCTAAGACCAAGGTAACATTCTCTGCAGCATATTCTGTGATTGACAAACTTGTTAAACCTTTCAGGACTGGTGACTACTGAGACCCTCCTTCTTTGGATAAGTACTCACCTTCCTGCTGAACTTTGCCAAGAGGTGGAGGCGGCTTCTCCCCTCTCTGTACTGGGTGCGTTCATCCACTCCCGTGTGTTCTTGCTCTCTCCTGCCAGCAGTACCGGATCCGACGAGCGGAGGCAGTGGCCACCTGGGAATTCGGGACTTGGCGGTTCCAGTATTTCCAGGGTTCGGTGGCAGTGGAGATCTGGGTGGTTCCGGTTCGACTGAGACGGACGTCTCCTATCTTCGAGCCTGCCCACACGACACCAGCGGATTCGACCCTAAACATTGTGTTTGTTATACTACTCGTGCTTGTTTCAGTAGTAAATCTTGTTTTTTACTTCCTCCATTGTCCATTCATTGCGCCCCCTGTTGTGGGTCCGTGTTCCTACACTTTCACAACATCCATCATTCATCCTGATCAAACAGGATTTATTCCTTGCAGGCTCTCTTTTTCAAATGTTTCAAATGTTCTCAATGCTGATCATAGCGGAGCAGCAATCTTGTCGTTTGATGCGCACAAAGCCTTTGATCAGGTGGAGTGGCCTTATATGTTTGAGTTATTGCATAGATTCGGATTTGGCGAAACATTCATATCCTGGGTAGGGGTGATATATGCTAGCCCTTCATGCTCCATTCTGACTAATGGTGACAGGTCATAACCATTCCCTTTACAACGTTCAGTCCAGCAGGGTTGCCCTCTTTCCCCGGCCCTTTTTGCTATTGTGATAGAACCCCTCGCTTTAAAAATAAGAGCACATCCATGCCTTGAAGGTCTTCAGGAGGGAGGAGTGGAAACACTTATTAGTTTATATGCCAGTGATGTAATAATGTACCTTCGGGATCCTGTGGAGTCATTTCCCATTCTACTTGAAGTTATAAACTCTTTCGGCAGAATATCTGGATACACAATTAACTGGTCAAAAAGTGACTTTATGCCCCTCTCTGCAACTTACCTTCCAGGTTTTCTAGAAAATAATTCCATTTAAAATTGTTAATGATCATTTATGTTATCTAGGTTTGACTATACCAAAAAATCCTAAACTAATATTTAAATTAAACTATGCAGAATTCATATTGAAACTTAAACAAAACATTGAATACTGGAAATTATTACCTTTGTCAATGATTGGCTGTATTAATTCTGTCAATATGATCTCTCTCCCTAGATTTCTTTACTTGTGTCAAAATCTCTCAATTTTTCTAACCTCTGCATTTTTTAAAGAATTAGATTCCATCATAGTTTGCAACATTTGGAACAATAAAAAGCCCAGAATCTCAAAGGTACACATGCAGAAGCCCAAAGCAGAAGATGGTCTTGGCATGCCAGTTTTCAGACATTACTATTGGGCCGCCAACATTAGAGTCCTGATGTTTTGGCGACAGGCAGCCACAGACAATCTAACTTTTGCAACCCCTTTATGGCTTAAGATGGAGGCTAACTCCGTTAATGACTCCTCCTTACCAGCCATGCTCTTTTCTAAGCTTGATAAAGTTGAATCCCTTGGGAAGCTTTGCTTTGTGTTGAAACACTCAGTCAGAATTTTAAACCAGGTTAGGAGCTTTCTGGTATTACCGGAAACTTCTGTACAAACACCTATATGTTTTAAACATTTATTTTTGCCCCCTTGGTTGGACAAATCCTATTGTGACTGGAGACAGAAGGGCTTAGTCTCAATTGAAAATTTCTATATTGATGGTAAATTTGCATCGTTCAGCCAGCTGAGAGAAAAATACAATCTGCCTCATTCCAATTTTTTCGTTATTTGCAAGTTAGGCACTACATCCAATCCAAAATTAGACATTTCGAACATCTCCCAGCAGAACATGAGCTTTTCAAAGTCCTCAAAAGCCCTCCTGACTCCAGACATTTAATTTCTAAAATTGTGTACTTGTTGGATGACTGCCTTAACGTACGTACAGTTAAAATAAGGGATACCTGGAGGGAGGAGTTGGGTGTGGAGTTGTCTGAATCCATGTGGGATGAGTGTTTGTCCATAATCTGCTCTTGCTCAGTAAACAGTAGACACCAGCTTATACAGTTTAAGATTGTTCATCGTTTACATTATTCTAAAGTCAGGTTGCATAAAATTTATCCCTTTGTCTCACCAATTTGTGACAGGTGTAAAACATCAGATGGCACATTATCTCATGCTTTTTGGTTCTGCTCTTCAATAACAGGTTTTTGGTGTAAAATATTTGACTGGTACTCTAAGACCTACAAAAAGCCTCTTCAGCCTGACGCAGGACTCACCATTTTTGGCATTACAAAGACAATTAAGGACCTCCCTGCATTCATGCAGCAACCTCTGGGATTAGGAATGGTTGTTGCCAAAAGACTAATCTTGAAAGAATGGAAATCTTCTACTGCCCCCTCCTTTCAAATGTGGATCACTGACATGATGTATCTAATTCAAATGGAAAGACTCAGATCTTTAAGAACGTGTTCAATGAGAAAATTCACAAGTGCTTGAAGTCTGTTCCTTGTGTACTTGGACCCTGAACCATCCCTTAGTTATGCTGCTATAGACTTAGACTGCTGGGGGGTTCCCATGATGCACTGAGTGTTTCTTTCTCTTTTTGCTCTGTATGCACCACTCTGCATTTAATCATTAGTGATTGATCTCTGCTCCCCTCCACAGCATGTCTTTTTCCTGATTCTCTCCCTCAGTCAGTCCCCCAACCAGTCCCAGCAGAAGACTGCCCCTCCCTGAGCCTGTTTCTGCTGTAGGTTTCTTCCTGTTAAAAGGGAGTTTTTCCTTCCCACTGTCGCCAAGTGCTTGCTCACAGGGGGTTGTTTTGACCGTTGGGGTTTTTCCGTAATTATTGTATGGCTTTGCCTTGCAATATAAAGCACCTTGGGGCAACTGTTTGTTGTGATTTGGCGCTATATAAATAAAATTGATTTTTTTTTTTTTTTTTTTGGAGGAGATTAAGGCAGTTTGACATGTTAACCTATGCCAGGTGACAGATATTTCCCTGTCTCTACTCTGAGATGTTACTGTTTAACTGGCAATGTGTATGTGTCTGAGCCACTGTTTGTTTGCTGTTTCTATGTTCTTTGTATGCTGTATGGAAAAATCAGAAATAAAATATTGAAAGAAAAAAAAAGAAACACATGAATTCAGGTTTGTCAGCACCACAGAACGAGACAGATGCTGCAAAGATGAAGTTTGTCTCCGACTTTTTGGGTAGTTTGTGAGAGTAAACTTACTGGTGGGATAGCAGCCCAGCTCTCCTCCCTGGACTTTACATTCATGCAGAGGGGGACATTCAGAGGACACGCAGGTGACAGAGGGAGCGTCACACTTACACTTCTGTTTACAGTCGTCCAGATAAAACTCCTCTCCATGCTGACAGAGACACACAACATTTTACTGTGTTAGTGTTCAAATGAATGAAGAGCTGTTTCTGATGTCCATCATTGATTGATTGATTGACACAAAGTGAAAAGCAGCTGATCAATGAAGCAGCTGCTCCTGTTTTTCATTCTGAAAGAGCTTGAAGACACTTTACCTCATAATACAGCCCGTTGTGTTTGCAGCCACAAGAATTCTTACTGAGGCACTTGTTGCCACTCAGGACAAATCCAGGATCACACACACAGCCCTCAGAGCAGAACCCACTGCAGCCAGAAGGTTTCCCAGCACAGGTTTCCTGGCAGGGGTCTGCACAAGGCTGATAGTGGCTGTTGGGAGGACAGTTCAGAGCTGGACAAAGACACACAAAGTCAGGTTTGACAAAGAACTGCTGGGATCAGATCAAATATGACGTCACTCTTTCATCCACTCATTCATCCGACACTCACGGCAGAAGGTTTGGTTCCTCCAGAGTCCCACAGTGACTCCACGGTCCTGGCATTCGTTGACATAAGCTTCAATGGCTTCACACAAAATGCGCACGGCTCCATCCAGCTCACACAGATCAAACACACAATCCCTGAAGTAGTTCTGACAACACACACACAGACATCCAAAGTACAGAGTCTGAATATGTGACAAATTCATTAATGACACCACAAGTACACAATGAAAGAGACAAAGTTTAAGACTTTTGATGTCCAAAATCCAGTTTTTCCACTGTCAAAGTATATAAAAGCAAATAATAAAAAATAAAAAAAATCACTTGTTGGAGAGGCAGCAGCATTTATACTATGAGATAAAATTATATTTTCAAAAAGAAGACTAGTTGTCACTTACATTGGGGTTGACTTTTGAACGACAAACAGTGAAGGGTCCATTTTTATCCAGCAGGATTCCACAGTATCCAGAGCTTTCATACAGATCCTGATCTTCATAACTGCATCCAGGGACGGTGGTGTTTGGCTTATTACAGCTGTCAACACAGACAAAAGTGTCCCACAAGTTCAACTGTTACATCCAAACAGGAGGTGATGGATTCTATGAGAAACTAACAAACTAGTTTTCTCATACAGTAGGATCTTCATGTCAGGATTTCCCCCGATCCTGGTTTTAACTGTCTTTTAACCAGTGTCATGTGCTAGTTTCTCCACCAGATGGTGCGCTCAGTCATTTTTCACACTTGGATCAGATGAGTGATTGATTATTGACAAGACTATTTAAACCCTGACTTTTTGTTCAGTAGTTGCCAGATACTTTGACTTTGCCAGACTCTTGCAGACCTTCCAGAGCTACGATCCATGATCCAGACCGTTGTGCGCTTAAGACACCAGAGCTTCCTGCAGCTAAACTTCAGGTAACCTGGCGTCCCCTCTAATTCCTGTGTTAGAGCGAACTGTCTTTCCTGGTGTTCCAGACTATTCCTTCGTGGCTCCCATGCTGCCCAGGCTCCTGGTTCCTGGCTACCTGCACAACTACGCCACTTTGGAACTCCTCGGCTCTCTGCTCAGAGCGCGACCTTGCTACACGCCAGTTAAGTTCCTCATCTTAGTGGGATCCTGTTCTCACTCGTACCTGTCTGTGACTGTGCTATGATAAAGAACTGTTCCAAGAACTCTTCCTATGAACTGCATGAACTGAAATCAAACAATTAAGAACCCACCTGTATCAAGTCCTGAGTAATTGGAACTGCGTCACAACGCACATCACTTGACTTCTGGATACAATTTCTTAACTGTGAACAATTCCTGAACAGTAAACCTTATTTCTTAGAAGAGAACATTATATCCTCAATTCCTGTGTTAAGCCTTTTGTGAACTGTGACTGTTTTCAGGCTCCAACATTACGAGTGCATTCACTCAACCTTGTGTGTCTTTATTCCCCATAGTTCCTGGTTTCGGAGGCGAGCGTTCCACCTGGTCCTGGTCCATGAACCTTAGTAATCATTCTCCTTCAAGACTGACTCGGGATACTGCAGCTCCCTATTTTCACCGCCAGGAGGCGGGCCACCTCTCCACACTGCAGGCACTGCAGCGCAGCACCTTTTCTTTATTGTTTATAAATAAATATATTTTCCTTTGTACTCCTTCCCGTGTCCATCTTCCTGCATTTGAGTCCATTGCCTGAAACGGTCCAGTCCCGTCCGGACCCCTAACCATAACACTTAACTGGAACAGAAACAGGATGAGTTCTGGATGTGAGTGTTTGAAATCTGTGACTGAGAGGAGCTACTGACTTCAGATTTCTTATTCGTCCATACGATCACTGTCTTTATTTTCGGGCATCAAAGTAATTTTGTAAGATTACTCCAATAACAACTCTTCTGCATATTTTAGATTCCTGGCACATTGCTGTCTGGGGGATGTATATTTTGTGTGAACTGGACACAAATGTGTTGGAATAATGATCCACATGATTTAAGGTTGTGTTCTTGTTTTGAAAGCAGATCACAACATTAATCCTTCACAGGGTCACGAATATCCCCTTGACCCCCTGTGAAAGTTGAATCTTCCCCTGTGTGTACACCCAATTTCCACTCAGCCACAGCAGGAGGAAGAAATGTGACTTTCAAATTTGACAAAAAGAAGTCAAGTTCTGTTTATCTACATTACTTGTCTTTATTTTAGAATTCAGTTTAATGTTCCTGTTACTCTGTTTGTTGTGCACGTTGTACGTGTTTGGTGAACTTGCTTATGTAAAGCGCATCTGATTTTTGCGCTCTTGAAACATATCAAAGCCAAAGCAATAGACTTTAGACCAAACTCTGGTGGAGTACCCAGCAGTGGGGAATAAGTTTCATTACACTAGAAGTCTTTCAGAAAGCGCTGTAACTAGGTTTAAGGATATGATTCCTTCTTTATGTTCTCTAATGCCATATACCAACACAGTGCAGAGTAGCTACCTAAACTCTGTAAGGGAGATAGAGTATCTCGTCAATAGTTTTACATCCTCATTGAAGACAACTTTGGATGCTGTAGCTCCTCTGAAAAAGAGAGCTTTAAATCAGAAGTGTCTGACTCCGTGGTATAACTCACAAACTCGTAGCTTAAAGCAGATAACCCGTAAGTTGGAGAGGAAATGGCGTCTCACTAATTTAGAAGATCTTCACTTAGCCTGGAAAAAGAGTCTGTTGCTCTATAAAAAAGCCCTTCGTAAAGCTAGGACATCTTTCTACTCATCACTAATTGAAGAAAATAAGAACAACCCCAGGTTTCTTTTCAGCACTGTAGCCAGGCTGACAAAGAGTCAGAGCTCTATTGAGCTGAGTATTCCATTAACTTTAACTAGTAATGACTTCATGACTTTCTTTGCTAACAAAATTTTAACTATTAGAGAAAAAATTACTCATAACCATCCCAAAGACGTATCGTTATCTTTGGCTGCTTTCAGTGATGCCGGTATTTGGTTAGACTCTTTCTCTCCGATTGTTCTGTCTGAGTTATTCTCATTAGTTACTTCATCCAAACCATCAACATGTTTATTAGACCCCATTCCTACCAGGCTGCTCAAGGAAGCCCTACCATTATTTAATGCTTCGATCTTAAATATGATCAATCTATCTTTGTTAGTTGGCTATGTACCACAGGCTTTTAAGGTGGCAGTAATTAAACCATTACTTAAAAAGCCATCACTTGACCCAGCTATCTTAGCTAATTATAGGCCAATCTCCAACCTTCCTTTTCTCTCAAAAATTCTTGAAAGGGTAGTTGTAAAACAGCTAACTGATCATCTGCAGAGGAATGGTCTATTTGAAGAGTTTCAGTCAGGTTTTAGAATTCATCATAGTACAGAAACAGCATTAGTGAAGGTTACAAATGATCTTCTTATGGCCTCGGACAGTGGACTCATCTCTGTGCTTGTTCTGTTAGATCTCAGTGCTGCTTTTGATACTGTTGACCATAAAATTTTATTACAGAGATTAGAGCATGCCATAGGTATTAAAGGCACTGCGCTGCGGTGGTTTGAATCATATTTGTCTAATAGATTACAATTTGTTCATGTAAATGGGGAATCTTCTTCACAGACTAAAGTTAATTATGGAGTTCCACAAGGTTCTGTGCTAGGACCAATTTTATTCACTTTATACATGCTTCCCTTAGGCAGTATTATTAGACGGTATTGCTTAAATTTTCATTGTTACGCAGATGATACCCAGCTTTATCTATCCATGAAGCCAGAGGACACACACCAATTAGCTAAACTGCAGGATTGTCTTACAGACATAAAGACATGGATGACCTCTAATTTCCTGCTTTTAAACTCAGATAAAACTGAAGTTATTGTACTTGGCCCCACAAATCTTAGAAACATGGTGTCTAACCAGATCCTTACTCTGGATGGCATTACCCTGACCTCTAGTAATACTGTGAGAAATCTTGGAGTCATTTTTGATCAGGATATGTCATTCAAAGTGCATATTAAACAAATATGTAGGACTGCTTTTTTGCATTTACGCAATATCTCTAAAATCAGAAAGGTCTTGTCTCAGAGTGATGCTGAAAAAACTAATTCATGCATTTATTTCCTCTAGGCTGGACTATTGTAATTCATTATTATCAGGTTGTCCTAAAAGTTCCCTAAAAAGCCTTCAGTTAATTCAAAATGCTGCAGCTAGAGTACTGACGGGGACTAGAAGGAGAGAGCATATCTCACCCATATTGGCCTCTCTTCATTGGCTTCCTGTTAATTCTAGAATAGAATTTAAAATTCTTCTTCTTACTTATAAGGTTTTGAATAATCAGGTCCCATCTTATCTTAGGGACCTCGTAGTACCATATTACCCCAATAGAGCGCTTCGCTCTCAGACTGCAGGCTTACTTGTAGTTCCTAGGGTTTGTAAGAGTAGAATGGGAGGCAGAGCCTTCAGCTTTCAGGCTCCTCTCCTGTGGAACCAGCTCCCAATTCAGATCAGGGAGACAGACACCCTCTCTACTTTTAAGATTAGGCTTAAAACTTTCCTTTTTGCTAAAGCTTATAGTTAGGGCTGGATCAGGTGACCCTGAACCATCCCTTAGTTATGCTGCTATAGACGTAGACTGCTGGGGGGTTCCCATGATGCACTGTTTCTTTTTCTTTTTGCTCTGTATGCACCACTCTGCATTTAATCATTAGTGATCGATCTCTGCTCCCCTCCACAGCATGTCTTTTCCTGGTTCTCTCCCTCAGCCCCAACCAGTCCCAGCAGAAGACTGCCCCTCCCTGAGCCTGGTTCTGCTGGAGGTTTCTTCCTGTTAAAAGGGAGTTTTTCCTTCCCACTGTAGCCAAGTGCTTGCTCACAGGGGGTCGTTTTGACCGTTGGGGTTTTACATAATTATTGTATGGCCTTGCCTTACAATATAAAGCGCCTTGGGGCAACTGTTTGTTGTGATTTGGCGCTATATAAAAAAAATTGATTGATTGATTGATTGAGGTGGAGCAAATGATTTGTTGTGACAGACAAGAGGAAGGTGTCAGCTTTGTAGGTGACCACATCTCACTTTGAGATGAACATGTCAGTGGGGAGACAGAAGAGCTCAAACTCACTTTGGATCAGTGACCCAGCTGTGTCCAAAGTCATTGGCTTTATTGGTCAGTGATCCATCTGGCTTACGGAAGTCATCTTTGGCATTCCCGTTATAGTCTCCACACAGTCCACAGAGCTGGTTCTTGTAGCTGCAGATGACAAGTTTAAAGTTGGTCAGAAAACATGAAAGAAATAGTTCATTCAGACATCTCACAGAGGATATGTATAATTATTTAATTATTTATTTGAGTAATTCCAAAAATGACTCAGTATCCACTCAGTGATGAGAACAGTCTGGCTTCAGACCCAACAAATCAACCATCGAGCACGTTCTCACTCTGTGAGCTCTCAATTATATGCAAACATAAATATGGGCAGTGCTTCTTTGATGTTTTCAGCATCACAAAGGAGTTGATTGTGTTGTCCAGGCTGCTCTGTGGGACATCCTGAGAATCTGATTGTGCTGTGTGGACTGAGACAGAATCTCAAAATTTTTCTGAATGAAAACTGAGAAGGACTAATTTCAGAATGATGTGTTCTGTTGCCATCGAGGATACAAGGCAGTTAAATAGTGAGTTGGATGTAGAAATACCATCAGTTTCTATTTAATCTACCAGATGGCGGATGCAGCCCATTAGCTGTTGCCAAGCAGCCACCATCTTGCTTTGCATTATTATGTGTTGTCAGTAGGTATGTGGAGATTATACAAATTGGCAGTGGTGGGCACACTTCCGATAATCCGATAACAGATAATTATCGAAGATAATGTTTTCGTTTTCGGATTATCTTTTTAGATAACTTTAAAAACCATTATCAGACTAATTATCTTCCAATGAATTGTCCTCCGATAACTTTTAGACCGATAATGCAGTAAACCCAGCTGAACAAAAGCAAACATTTTTAAAATTTAAAATCAGTTGAGACCTACCTGGTAAAAGTTTCCTAACAGATGTATATAGTTCTACCCTCTGCAAACAGTAGAGAGATACTCCAGGAAAAACCACTCTACCTCTGCAGGCAAAGGAAAACTAGTCTCACACACACACAAAAACATTTTCTTTAACACCATACTGATATGCTGGCAATATCACCCAAGTCATCCAGAGGCATACATTTTTAACTTATGGTTCAAATTTTAACAAAACTAATTTTGGACAAGTTATTTAAAATTACTGTCATGTCTGAAGTTTTATAAAGTGAAAATATCAGATATATGTTTTAGTTTTAAAATAATGTGCTAATTTTTAAGGTTTTGTGAGCACATGCTGAGCCCAGCAGTGCATTATGGGTAGGACAGGGTTTTCACGACAGGACAAATGCATTTCAGACACTCTGTTCAGGCTCCATGGACAGCAGCAGTAAACTCTAGTGCATAAAACTCTCATGAATATATTCTCTCGGTTTATAGACGTTATTGTATTTGCGTTTGTTAAATTCCACACATCTTAAATGCAGCAGACGGATTATCTGGGATTTTGTTTTGGAAAGATTTCCAGGCCTCTACTGCCATCTACTGGGCAGTGGTGTTCATGGCAGTTCTTTTTTTTTTTTTTTTTTACAAATTAAATTTAAAAACAAAGCAACAACAACAACAAAACATTACAAGACAGCTCTGCGGTGTTTGCACAGGCACAGTGCGAGCGGTTGGACACTTGTAGCTCTGCAGCAGCAGGAAACCCTCACGACGGCCGACCAGAATAATATCAAACAGGTTTGATTTTCATTCGACCATACGATCGGCGATCAGGAGGTGGTCGTCAGATGTTAAACGCAGCTTGTTACTCCATGTACACTACACGATGCAGGACGCACGATTAACCTGAAACTCGGTCCAAAAAATTCTCTCGCAGAGTGTAAAGCCAACATTTATGTGTCAATATTGAGTGCATGTTTTACAACATCATAAAACGTGCGCACATTCTCTCCACATATAAAACATTTTGCGATGACACTTCCAGGGCTCCGTAAAAATGCCTGTTTTTACAAATAAAAAGTGGAATATTTTACAAAAGAACATTTATCTCAATTATCTGTAAACACCAACACATGACACATGTCACAGTAACGTGTTGGTTTACATAATGAATGATTGAACCAATCAGTGTTTAGCAAAGGCACATTTTATCCAGAATCCTTTGCAATTTGTCTGTGTGTGTTACAAAACCTCAGAATTAGTGCATTATTCAACATTAAAAGATATATGTTATATTTTAACTTTGTACAAATGACAGAATTGACATTAATGGAGTTATTCTATCAGTATTCACACAAAACATAAGTCAGGATGCCTTTATTTTTCAAGATCTCCGCCTGACCGGAGCATTGTGATTGGTAGAGAGCTGGCTTTGTGACTGCTCTCAGGGTACTTCAGTGCTGTAGCCGTGTAGCTTCCAGCAGGGGGCAGCATGTTCAAACATAGAAATGCTGACTCATTGTTTGAGTCTTATATCGCTTCTAAACGCGATCGTGGTGTTAAAACTCAAATTCAGCTTGTTAGTAGTTGCAAATGTACCAGAGACAACACTGGAATTTATCGGTTATTTGTAACTTCCGATACATTTTTGGGTGGTTTATCGGTTTATCTTTATCAAAGATAACTTTTCAGTTATCTGATTATCTGTTATCGAAGTTAATTTTTTGGTTATCTGTGCCCACCACTGCGAATTGGTATCTAGATACATACATGCATGATGCGAGTGCATCGATTCAATTGACGGGTTGAATCGTGTTGCATCGCTCGCTGTCTGCTTGCATCGATTTTTCCGAGGCACATGGAATGCACCACGGATGGTTTGGGACATCGGATCGGCCATTGTTGAGGGTGTTTATTGAGAAAAGGATTATTTCTTGACCTTGATTGCAGACTGCAGCGGGTCTGCTTGAAGCAACGAAGCAGCGCTTTGACCCGCTGTTCGCTGGTTCTCTGCTTCACTGGTTTTCAGAAGTGGCAAGTCCACTGGTGTGAGCACCAGCCGGTGCATAGATTGAAGTTATTTATGACCAGAGATCAAGGATTCACCATGTACATCTCCACACTGCAGTGAACAATTTCATATTTATTTACTTTAAGACTCAATGTTGTTGTTAACATAGAAAACCTGTAAAGCCTACTTTTAGTACACAGAAAATTCACAAGAGGTACTGATACGGGAATCGATCAAGAATTGGCTTGATAAGCAGATTCGATAATGGCATTGATTGATGAAATCTTATCAATACCCATCCCTAATTTTATCGCTGGTAATGTATCGAGGTGTGTATCGAATCGTTGTCAGCTGTGTAAAAGCGGCACCACGGGTGGGTTAAGAGAAGTCTTTAATAATATCTTTAGTATGATGCGAGCGTGTGAAGCTCTTACTTTCACCCCTGATTATTTCCCATCTTTAACTTAACTTCATAAAAAAATAAATAAATTAAGAATCAAACTAGTATCTCGTGTCGTGGCAGACTGTGTGCTTAAATATGTTCCTGTTTGACAAACTGATGGTATTATTTACTATCTTGACAAAATTCATAACTCCAGGTGAACTCTTCACAACGCCTGGACCGGGACTGATCCTCTTCTGTATTTGTTTTGACAAATATTAGCTGTACAAATGTGGGAATGAGTTTAAATAAATGTAGCAGCATGGAAAATGCAGATTTATGGTGAAACTCTCTTGAAAACATTGATCATGTCCATTGATTTCTATTTATGTGTGGTTGCTCAACGCGAACCAAGATGGTGCTCTGTCAACAGCCAGCGAATGAGCGGATCAGCCCAGTCCTCCATCTAGTGACTCAGTAGAAACTGATGAGAAATATGGAGGACCAGCACATGTTCTCTGACCTGACCTCTGTAATTACATCTGAATGATTTCTGAAAAAGGTTTGACTTCAGGCACTGAAGTTTTCACTCACTCTTTGATAACTTTGATGTCCATGAAGTGGTTTCCATCATAGCGAACAGTAACACCAAAGCTCATGTTCACAGTGTAGTGTTTTCCTGACTTGAACACAGAGACACTGGAGGCCGGACTCACTGGCAGGTTTACATTGCTTCCATTCAGCTATGTCGGAATAAAAGGTGACAAACACAGAATTAATAATCAGATAAACTTGAAGATTCACTGGAACAGATTCAAAAGAATTATGAAAAAGAATAAACAGTAAATCAAAATTAGCACCATAGCTTGATCAACTTTGCAGATAAAATAGATCCTTTAAATGAGTCACAATACATGTTTTTCATGTCATAAAGTTTGTAAATTGGATGACCATAAGTCACATCTTCAGTTTTCAATTCAAATCCACTGCGTTTGTGTGCAGAGACAAAATTACAAATACTGTTTCACTGCTCAAATACTTTTGGACCTGACTGCATGGACCTTAAGAGGAAATCAGAGTTGTGGTTTCAACGTGGTCCTATGTCCCAAAAACTGAATAGATTATCTCTGTTATCAGACCATGGCTGTCAGTGGGCGTGGCTTCCCTGTCATTAGACATATGAGTGTGTTTTGGTGCGTCCTTCCCTCTTCTCTCACCTGCACAGTTCCGCCTTTGAGGATGGAGATCTTTACCATCTGCACATGAACATGTACAGCCTTCACATAGGAGATGGAGGGGTTGTTATATCGGTTCTCATTGTCAGCGTGGACCTCAAAATATGGCAGAGTTGTATCGTTGCAGACTTCAGACATCACATAACTGCAGTTGCCCATGAAGTCATATTTGCGTTTGTCAAAGGTGGTGTAGTGAGGATCTCCAGATGCAATGCAAGTGGATGTACCTGAGGACATCATACAAATAACTTTTAATATCGTTTACCTTTCATTTGTTCAACCCCTTGACCTAAGGCTAAAAGGTGACACTACAAGTATGTCTTGAGTGTTTCATTTCACTATGTTGTGCTGGTGTTGAGCGACACCATTACAAAATACTGATTGTTCAAATACTTATGGACCTGAGTGTCTGCCCTCCATGGTATCCGCTGACCCTTTACCTTCACCAGTCAAACTGCCAACATTCAAAGTTCTGATTGTCACTAATGTCCTTCTAACTTGCTTTCTCACCCAGTGCTCCATGTATAGGTTTGTAAAATATACACTAAATACCCTTCCTGACCCAAGCTACCTCATTGATCCTGGTTTGGGACTGGCACTCAGAATGCACTGGCAGTGAGTGTGGCCTTCCTGGTGGGCGGGGGGTGGGTGTCTCTCTCTGGAGCTTGGCGCGTCTGTGGCCTTCCATGCCTCAGACTCGCCCTCATGGTCTGTGTGGCCTGTCTCTCTCCCTCCGGCTCCTCGGTTGCCCCTGCCACTCTTAGGCCTCATCTCATGCCTTCCCTGGGTCGGGGGACTACCCTGCAGGGTGGCTCATCCTTCTCCGGCCACCTGGCTCCCTAGATCCCTGTTGGTTGGTTCTCCCCCTGGGCTGCCGGTGCTCCCCTGGGAACACCCGCCGCCTCCCAGTCTTGTGGTTGCCCTGACACCTACCTTGGGTCCGGTGGGGCGGGTTGTGCTGCCCGCTCAGTGCACCGTGCCTCTCCCTTCCACCGGCCGCGTGGGGTTCGGCCTGCACTTCACGAGCTTAGTACTTGCACGTACATTATATTGGGTTTTAAGTAGCACATTATAGGATTCATATAGGTTCGGGGTCAGGTGTCAATACCTTTAGGATAGCAGCCTGGAACTCCGTTCACCTCACGGCATTCTTCAGTGGAGTCACAGGAATTATCGACACATTCCAAAGTGTAGTTTCCTGCACAGCGACACATCTTAGAGCACCCATCTCCAAACACAACCTCACCCGGCTGGAAAAGACACATCCAACAAAACATCAGCCTTGTGTACTTCAGGTACGAGAACACACTGACAGATGAACTGCTGGGAATGTCAGCAGTGACCTCTGACCTCATAATAGTTATTGTGGTCGTCCAGACAACCGCATTTGTCCAGCGGGACACAGCGCCGTCCCTTGAAGACAAAACCTGGTTTGCAAAAGCAACCAGAGATACAGGAGCCAGTACAGTTGGACGACGGTTCCATGCAGGTGGGGATGCAAGCTGGACCACATTCTATATATTCAGCATCAGGAGGACATGGATCTGTGCAGGAGACAGACATCAAACAGGAACAAAAATATCAAAGTAAACTGAAACACGTCTACATTCAGGCTGTGATTCACTTTACATTCAGAAACACATGAATTCAGGTTTGTCAAAACCACAGAACGAGACAGATGCTGCAAAGATGAAGTTTGGCTCTGACTTTTTGGGTAGTTTGTGAGAGTAAACTTACTGGTGGGATAGCAGCCCAGCTCTCCTCCCTGGACTTTACATTCATGCAGAGGGGGACATTCAGAGGACACGCAGGTGACAGAGGGAGCATCACACTTACACTTCTGTTTACAGTCGTCCAGATAAAACTCCTCTCCATGCTGACAGAGACACACAACATTTTACTGTGTTAGTGTTCAAATGAATGAAGAGCTGTTTCTGATCTCCATCATTGATTGACTGATTGACACAGAGTGAAAAGCAGCTGATCAATGAAGCAGCTGCTCCTGTTTTTCATTCTGAAAGAGCTCGAAGACACTTTACCTCATAATACAGCCCGTTGTGTTTGCAGCCACAAGAATTCTTACTGACGCACTTGTTGCCACTCAGTACAAATCCAGGATCACACACACAGCCCTCAGAGCAGAACCCACTGCAGCCAGAAGGTTTCCCAGCACAGGTTTCCTGGCAGGGGTCTGCACAAGGCTGATAGTGGCTGTTGGGAGGACAGTTCAGAGCTGGACAAAGACACACAAAGTCAGGTTTGACAAAGAACTGCTGAGATCAGATCAAATATGACGTCACTCTTTCATCCACTCATTCATCCGACACTCACGGCAGAAGGTTTGGTTCCTCCAGAGTCCCACAGTGACTCCACGGTCCTGGCATTCGTTGACATAAGCTTCAATGGCTTCACACAAAATGCGCGCGGCTCCATCCAGCTCACACAGATCAAACACACAATCCCTGAAGTAGTTCTGACGCCATCGATTGGGAGATACAAGAACAGTCAGTTCAGAACCAACAGGCTAACATGCAGGCCATTCGATGACCAAAACATTAGCCTCAGTAAAATATGAGCATGTATTTGCTACAAACACTTCACACATATATAGCACCCCTTAAGCATATGTACAGCATTTTGTCATTGCCTTTCATTGCTGTGCTGATGATACTCAATTGTACATGCCAATAACTGCTGGTAATCTCATTTCTATAAAAACACTTCAGGAATGCCTTGAATCAGGGAGAGGCTGGATGTCTAGTACCTTTCTACTCTTAAACTCTGATAAGACTGAAATGATGGTTCTTGGTCCAAGATATCAGCATCAATTTGACCAGCTAGCGCTTGACTTGGGTTCGTGTGTCATACATCATACGGATAAAGTGAGGAACCTTGGGGTGAGTTTTGATCCTGCGTTGCCCTTTGGCCTCCATATTTGGGATATTAAGAGAAGTGTCTTCTTCCATCTGCGAAATATAGTGAGGATTTGTTCCATCCTGTCTATGGCTGATGCTGAGACCCTGATCCACGCTTTTGTTTCTTCCAGTTTGGATTATTGCAATACTTTCAGGGTTACCGCAGTCCAGCATTCGGGGTCATCAACTGGTTCAGAATACTGCTGTCAGACTTTTGACACAAAGCAGAAAGTTTGACCACATTACACCTATTCTGGTATTTCTTTATTGGAGTCCTGTCTCTGTCAGATCAGATTTCAAGGTTCTGTTATTAGCCTATATATTGTTCATGGACTGGCACCGACTTACTTAGCTGATTTAATTAAACCCTATGTACCGGCCCGGGCTTTGCATTCACAGGATGCAGGACTGCTCTGTGTTCCAAGGGTGAACAAAAAGTCTGTGGGTCAGAGAGCTTTCTCATACCGTGCCCCTGTCTTGTAGAATGGTCTCCCGGCCTCAATAAGACACTCAGATTCTGTGGAGACTTTTAAGAACAGACTAAAGACACATCTTTTTACTCTTTTTACTTTGGTGCTGGCATCTTTTTTAATTCTTTTAATTTTTTACTTTTTTATTGTGCTTTTTTGAACTTTTAATTGTGGTTTTTGATCTTTTAATTTTATTTTACATTGTCCTTGAACTGTTTTGTGTGAGGCATCTTGAGGCAACGCTGTCATGAATTGGCACATTATAAATTGAATAAATTGAAATTGACATACAGCGTACAAAGTGTATATCATACTATAAACATGAGTACAAACATCAGGTGCTCATCATACTTGTGTGTGCTAAAAATTAATGATGCTCAGCAGAGCATGGTGGGAAGTGCTGTTCCGACATTTATTTTTAGCATACACAATCACCATGAACACCAGTTATGTGCGTGCCTGATTGTAATGGCATATGAGGCAACCTCAAACACACAAACCTGTGTATACACACACATATAACCCTCCTACAGACACATCTCTCCTTCCATCCTTCCTGTCCACAATTTCTAAATACTAAAACAGAAGTACTTGTACTTTTATGTCTATTTAAACGTTAGTTCCTGACATTTACTAGCCAAAGGTTTTTGATTTGTCAAGATCAACGCAAATATAAATCATGGGATTTGGACAAGTCCAAATACTTATGGACCTGGTGTATAGCAAAGCCAACAGAAATGTCTCAACATTCCACAGAACAATAACTCCAAAGGAAAGACATCAGTAACGCCAGCAAACAGATACCTGTATGCTAGTATTTGTAATTCTTCATATTTTATTCCTGTGCCTTGTGCACTTAAGATATATATTTTTTCTTCTTTCGTAAATGTTGCATTGTGAACATCTGAGGACATTCCCATTTAGTTTTTTCCAGGTTTGAGACAAACCCTAAATAAACAGATAATGCAAAAATATTGACTCTGTAGACATGTAGCAGCAAAAAGAAATGACCTGTAAGTTACAAACAGATGACTCGTCGTCACTTACATTGGGGTTGACTTTAGGGTGACAAACAGCGAAGGGTCCATTTTTATCGAGCAGGATTCCACAGTATCCAGAGCTTTCATACAGATCCTGATCTTCATAACTGCATTCGGGGACGGTGGTGTTTGGCTTATTACAGCTGTCAACACACACAGAGGGTTAGGAAAGCTCAGTTATTACAGCCACCAAGGATGGTGTGTGTATGAGGTTTGTGTGTCTGCTGGTTTGTTAGCAGTACACCTGAAAAACTAATGAACTGATTTTCTACAAATGACTGTCTCAAACTGAAAAAGAAGCTCATCCCCTTCACTGCCCATATTTCATCTCTGCCTCCTCCAAACCTGAGGCCCATTTTACCAAGTCTCATACATTTGGGGAAAAAAAAAAAAAATCAATTTTGTGGGTCATATGAGGGTAATTTTGATCAATAAACCACAAAAAACATAAAAACATGCGCAAACACTTCCTGCTCCTGCAAAATGATGTGCATGCTGATTTACTAATGGTACACATGGATCACCCCAAGGTCACCATAAATTACTTTTGTTGAAGGATCACCCAAGTACACCCTTATGGTGAATATCAATGAATTGGTCAACTGGTTCTTGAGATATCACGCTAACAATGGTGGCAATGACAATATCTTGAATATCTCACCGTGACCTTGAAATCGAATCCAAGGTCACTGTAATCAACTGGTGTTGGAGGTTCACCCAAGTGCATCCTTATGCTAACTATGAATGAAACTGGTCAACTGGTTCTTGAGATATTATGCTAACAAGCAGAAACGGATGGACATGGCCTGTATTTCATACCGAGGGGGATAAAAATGTGATTATTATGAACCATGTCATAGTTCTGTAGTGCATGGAACAAAAAGAAAACCACAATCAAAGTCCTATTAATTAATTTAGTACTGAATTTTCATCCATTGGAGTAATTTTTGATCCTGCGTTGTCCTTTGATCTCCACATTAGAGACATTACAAGGACTGCCTTCTTCCATTTGCGAAATATAGCGAGGATTCGTCCTATTCTGTCTATGGCAGATGCTGAGACTTTGATTCATGCGTTTGTCTCTTCTAGATTGGACTCTTGTAATGCTTTATTCTCTGGATTACCGCAGTCCAGGATCAGGGGTCTTCAATTGGTTCAGAATGCTGCTGCCAGACTTTTGACACGGAGCAGAAAGTTTGACCACATTACGCCAATCTTGGCGTCCCTGCACTGGCTTCCTGTTTCTGCAAGATCGGATTTTAAAGTACTGATTTTAGTTTATAAAATTGTTCATGGACTTGCACCTCCCTATCTGGCTACCTTGATAAGCCCCTATGTACCAGCTCGGGCCCTGCGTTCTCAGGGTGCAGGACTTCTGTGTGTTCCCAGGGTGAATAAAAAGTCTGCCGGTCACAGAGCTTTTTCCTATCGTGCCCCAGCTCTGTGGAACGATCTGCCGGCACACATTCGGCAGTCGGACACTGTGGAGACCTTTAAATCACGTTTAAAGACTCATTTATTTTCCCTGTTTTATCATTAGTGTTATGATGTGTTTTTAATCTTCTATTCTTTTACTGCTGTCTTTCTTTTATGGTTGTTTTTATTGTGTTTTAAATTTTTAATTGTTTTTTATGTTGTGAAGCGCCTTGAGACGATTTTGTCGTGAATTGGCGCTATATAAATTAATAAATTTGAATTTGAATTTGAATCCATTCTCTGTACATTCCACCGGCAGAATGCAACATAATTATCCACCAGTTTACTTAAATACTGTCAATAATTAGATGTCTGAAATAGCATTTTTTTTTTTTTTTTTTTTATTGCCAGCGCATGAACAGGCTCAGTTATGTGTCAGCAAAAAGTGCAGGGTCCATAGAGAACCAACAAATGCAGTGCACTGAACCCATCAGCTTTTAGGACGAAAGGATGCCGAACACCCACTGTCATGTGTATAATTATTTTTAGTAAATCACCTTGAAAACATTCTCCAACCGAACAGGCAAAAGTTTAGAAACCCTGCACAATTTAGCTCTTATAATATGGGGTCTTAGGAAATCAGGCTTATGATTTTGTAATATAATTCCAACTATGTGACTATGATTGACAAATTTAATCAAAAAACTGAAGTAACCCTTTGAACCTTAAGCCTTCTGTGGATGTTTGTTTGGTAGGCTCAAATTTCACTGCATCTGCACAATCAGGACTACAGTAAAAGTACAGGTAAGTCTTACATGGGCCTAGAGTCTATTTTGCAAATGAGAGTCTGTGACTTGGAGGGGATTCCGGTCTGATGTAGGTTACTTCCACAGCCAAGGCTGGTTCCCATTTACAGCTGGAGGGACTGAGACAATCCAGATGAAGAGTCTGGTCCAAGGACAACAGATAGTGTGACCAGGAACTAAACCCAGGTCTACATATTGGTAGCCCTCTCAAAAAACAGAAAACTCAAAAATATTTTTGTGCGAAATAATAAACCAAAAACCAAGAAAACAAAAGTACAATATATATATATATATATATATATATATATATATATATATATATATATATATAATTTATAGATACATTTTTCTCGCTGCCCACCGGGGTTACAAATACACTCTGGCTTGTAAAGGTTATGACAGAATACAGTTTGAACGGTTTACTTTATTATGTGACCACAACACCCCAAATACTAATTAAGTGATGAAGTACAATTCACCTACTTTGTGCTCAGATTAACAGCAATCTAGAGTTGGACACAGTACATACTGGTGCATTGGCCTTAATTTATACTGTGCATCATGCGCATAACAAATCTCATAAACACATCAAGGATTTTGGCCAATATTTTGTTTTCTCTGGAACATGTATACTGTCAATCTGGTTTCTTTTGTTCTTTTACATGTAAAAATGCCTGTTCATTCATCAATGTTATCTACAGCCCCTGGCAATAATTATGGAATCACCAGCCTCGGAGGATGTTCATTCAGTTGTTTAATTTTGTAGAAAAAAAAGCAGATCACAGACATGACACAAAACTAAAGTCATTTCAAATGGCAACTTTCTGGCTTTAAGAAACACTATAAGAAATCAAGAAAAAAAAATTGTGGCAGTCAGTAACGGTTACTTTTTTAGACCAAGCAGAGGGAAAAAATATGGACTCACTCAATTCTGAGGAATAAATTATGGAATCACCCTGTAAATTTTCATCCCCAAAACTAACACCTGCATCAAATCAGATCTGCTCATTAGTCTGCATCTAAAAAGGAGTGATCACACCTTGGAGAGCTGTTGCACTAAGTGGACTGACATGAATAGTGTTGCCACAGTTACTTTGAAAAAGTAATACAATTACTGATTACTCCTTGAAAAAGTAACTTAGTTACTTTACTGATTACTCAATTGTAAAAGTAACTAAGTTAGATTACTAGTTACTTTTTTAGTTACTTTCCCCAGCTGTCGACAACAACCCTCTGCCACCTCAACATGACAATGATACCTGTTTTGCCAAAACTCACTTTACAGTCACCCTTTCTTGACTTCAATGAAAATAAATACTTGTTTTATAAAAAGTAAAATAAAGACCTCTTTCTTGACCTCATATTTAACTGTTGACAGCACTGTAACAGTAAAACTTGCAATTTCTAACCTACACTGTTTATGAATGTAACTATTAAATTCATTCTAACATTATTCTAACATTTAAATTCTCTCTAAACATTTTACTTGTCAAAATTATTATTATTTTAAGTAGTATTAGTAGTTGTAGTTAAAAAAAGGCTTCAAAACTGGACCTTTAATCTCGGGGTGTTGTGGGTGGGCACATCCCTGCCCCACGCCCCATTCCATCTGGATTCGCCCCTGCTTTGGCGTTTGAGCACAAAGAATGCATAACATTTATTTATGCAGAAAACATGACCAGATTTACAGGTAAGAAAGTTTTATTGCGTTTTCACATCATGTGGTCCTCAGAAAGAGAGTTTAGGTGCATTTGAGTGGAAAATAGTGTTAGTTGTTGATGCATCACGGAGGATCAGCTGTTTTTCGCAGCAGATACGGAGCGGCTCGGAGAAAAAAAGCATGAAAATGTCTTTGTAAGGCTCAGTGCAGGTGTGCTGTTGTCACTGCGCTTTAAGAGGTGAGGATGAGTCGAGCTGCTGCCAAAAAAAACGTGGATGAAAAGCTCAGTCGAACCCCAACCCCCTGCCCACAGACCAGGTTTAATGCTGCTATCGACCCACAATGCAAAAATAATAGTAACGCACAGTGACTTGGAGAAGTAACTTTAATCTGATTATTGATATGGAAAGATTAACGCATTAGATTACTCATTATTAAAAAAAACTGGTCAGATTAGAGTAACGCGTTACCGGCATCACTGGACATGAATCATGGCTCCAACACGAGAGATGTCAATTGAAACAAAGGAGAGGATTATCAAACTCTTAAAAGAGGGTAAATCATCACGCAATGTTGCAAAAAATGTTGGTTGTTCACAGTCAGCTGTGTCTAAACTCTGGACCAAATACAAACAACATGGGAAGGTTGTTAAAGGCAAACATACTGGTAGACCAAGGAAGACATCAAAGCGTCAAGACAGAAAACTTAAAGCAATATGTCTCAAAAATCGAAAATGCACAACAAAACAAATGAGGAACGAATGGGAGGAAACTAGAGTCAACGTCTGTGACCGAACTGTAAGAAACCGCCTAAAGGAAATGGGATTTACATACAGAAAAGCTAAACGAAAGCCATCATTAACACCTAAACAGAAAAAAACAAGGTTACAGTGGGCTAAGGAAAAGCAATCGTGGACTGTGGATGACTGAATAAAAGTCATATTCAGTGATGAATGTCGAATCTGCATTGGGCAAGGTGATGATGCTGGAACTTTTGTTTGGTGCCGTTCCAATGAGATTTATAAAGATGACTGCCTGAAGAGAACATGTAAATTTCCACAGTCATTGATGATATGGGGCTGCATGTCAGCAGTGGCGGGCACAGATAACCAAAAAATTAACTTCGATAACAGATAATCAGATAACTGAAAAGTTATCTTTGATAAAGATAAACCGATAAACCACCCAAAAATGTATTGGAAGTTACAGATAACCGATAAATTCCAGTGTTGTCTCTGGTACATTTGAGTTTTAACACCACGATAGCTTTTGGAAGCGACAAAAGACTCAAACGAGTCAGCATTTCTATGTTTGAACATGCTGCCCCCTGCTGGAAGCTACATGGCTACAGCACTGAAGCACCCTAAGAGCAGTCACAAAGCCAACTCTATCAATCACAATGCTCCAGTCAGGCGACGATCTTGAAAAATAAAGGTATCCTGACTTATGGTTTTGTGTGAATACTGATAGAATAACTCCAATAATGTTAATTCTGTCATTTGTACAAAGTTAAAATATAACATATATCTTTTAATGTTGAATAATGCACCAATTCTGAGGTTCTGTAACACACACAGACAGATCGCAAAGGATTCTGGGTAAAATGTGCCTGCTAAACACTGATTGGTTCAGTCATTCATTATGTAAACCAACACGTTAATGTGACGTGTGTCGTGTGTTGGTGTTTACAGATAATTGAGATAAATGTGCTTTGTAAAATATTCCATTTTTTTTTTTTTGTAAAAACAGGCATTTTTACGGAGCCCTGGAAGTGTCATCTCAAAATGTTTTACATGTGGAGAGAATGTGCGCACGTTTTATTATGTTGTAAAACGTGCACTCAATATTGTTGACACATAAATGTTGGCTTTACACTGTGCGAGAGAATTTTTTGGACTGAGTTTCAGGTTAATTGCGCGTCCTGTATAGTGTAGTGTACATGGAGTAACAAGCTGCGTTTAACATCTGACGACCACCTCCTGATCACTGATCATATGATCGAATGAAAATCAAACCTCTTTGATATTATTCTGGTCAGCCGTCATGACGGTATCCTGCTGCTGCAGAGCTACAAGTGTCCAACCGCTCGCACTGTGCCTGTGCAAACACCGCAGAGCTGTCTTGTAATGTTTTTGTTGTTGTTGTTTTTAAACTTAATTTGTAAAAAACAAAAAAAAAAAATACTGCCATGAACACCACTGGCCAGTAGATGGCAGTAGAGGCCTTGAAATCTTTCCAAAACAAAATCCCAGATAATCCGTCTGCTACATTTAAGATGCGTGGAATTTAACAAACACAAATACAACAACGTCTATAAACCCAGATAATATATTCACGAGAGTTTTAGGCACTAGAGTTTAATGCTGCTGTCCGTGGAGCCTGAACAGAGTGTCTGAAATGCATTTGTCCTGTTGTGAACACCCTGTTCTACCCATAATGCACTGCTGGGCTCAGCATGTGCTCACAAAACCTTAAAAATTAGCACATTATTTTAAAACTAAAACATATATCTGATATTTTTACTTTATAAAACTTCAGACATTACAGTAATTTTAAATAACTTGTCCAAAATTGGTTTTGTTAAAATTTGAACCATAAGTTAAAAATGTATGCCTCTGGATGACTTGGGTGATATTCCCAGCGTATCAGTATGGTGTTAAAGGAAATGTGTGTGTGTGTGTGTGTGTGTGTGTGTGTGTGTGTGTGTGTGTGTGTGTGTGTGTGTGTGTGTGTGTGTGTGTGTGTGTGTGTGTGTGTGTGTGTGTGTGTGTGTGTGTGTGTGTGTGTGTGTGTGTGTGTGTGTTTCTCCCTCCTTTGCCTGCAGAGGTGGACTGGTTTTTCCTGGAATTATCTCTCTACTGTTTGCAGAGGGTAGAACTATATACATCTGTTAGAAAACATTTACCAGGTAGGTCTCAACAGATTTTAAATTTTAAAAATGTTTGCTGTTGTTAAGCTGGGTTTACTGCGTTATCGATCTAAAAGTTATCGGAGGACAATTCATCGGAAGACAGTTAGTCCGATAATGGTTTTTAAAGTTATCTAAAAAGATAATCCGATAACAAAAACATTATCTTCGATAATTATCTGTTATCGGATTATCAGAAGTGTGCCCACCACTGCATGTCAGGTAAAGGCACTGGGGAGATGGCTGTCATTACATCATCAATAAATGCACAGGTTTACATTGATATTTTGGACACTTTTCTTATCCCATCAATTCAAAGGATCATTTTTCAAGATGATAATGCATCTTGCCATAGAGCAAAAACTGTGAAAACATTCCTTACAAAAAGACACATAGGGTCAATGTCATGGCCTGCAAATAGTCCGGATCTTAATCCAATTGAAAATCTTTGGTGGAAGTTGAAGAAAATGGTCCATGACAAGGCTCCAACCTGCAAAGCTGATCTGGCAACAGCAATCGGACAAAGTTGGAGCCAGATTGATGAAGAGTACTGTTTGTCACTCATTAAGTCCATGCCTCAGAGACTGCAAGCTGTTATAAAAGCCAGAGGTGGTGCAACAAAATACTAGTGATGTGTTGGAGCGTTCTTTTGTTTTTCATGATTCCATAATTTATTCCTCAGAATTGAGTGATTCCATATTTTTTCCCTCTGCTTGGTCTAAAAAAGTAACCGTTACTGACTGCCACAATTTTTTTCCTGATTTCTTATAGTGTTTCTTAAAGCCAGAAAGTTGCCATTTGAAATTACTTTAGTTTTGTGTCATGTCTGTGATCTGCTTTTTTTCTACAAAATTAAACAACTGAATGAACATCCTCCGAGGCCGGTGATAATTTTTGCCAGGGGTTGTAGTCTGCCTGGAAAGGCCACTAGTTTTTTGTTTTCTTTACACAAAGGTGTGTGTGTGTGTTGGAGGGGATCTTTTTTTGTGCTTGCCATGTTGTTAAAATCTATATACATTAAGGGCTATGTCTGTCTGTCCAGGATAAACTCCCAAACTATAATATGTAGCCCTAAAAACTATATCTATTCTGAAACCACATGGCACAGGGAACAAACTGGTATCATTGTTGTGAAAGTGTAGGAACACGGACCCACAACAGGGGGCGCAAATGAACGGACAATGGAGGAGTCGAATAACACTGCTTCCACCTGCGCGGCGAGAGCCTCCACCCTGCGGTTCAGGAGGACGTTCTGCTCGGTCATGAAATCCAACCGAGTCGTGAAAGCGGTGAGGATCCGCTGCAACTCACCGATTACCCCTCCCGCGGACGCCTGCGCGTCCTGTTCTTCCATTGGCCGTTCAACAGCCGGTTGACGCCCCTCGGGATCCATGACGCTGGCCGAGATATCCTGTTGTGAAAGTGTAGGAACACGGACCCACAACAGGGGGCGCAAATGAACGGACAATGGAGGAGTCGAATAACACTGCTTTTACTGTTGTGAAACAGGCACAACAAATACAACCGGTTACAATATCGAAATGGAGTCCAATTACAACGGTGTCGTGTGGGCAGGCTCGACGATAGGAGACGTCTGTCCAAGTCGAACCGGAACCAACCCGATTTCCTCTGCCACCAAACCCCGGGAATACTGGAGCCGCCAAGTCCCGAATTCTCAGGTGGCCACTGCCTCCGCTCGTCGGATCCGGTACTGCTGGCAAGAAACAGAAACAGTCAGGTGTGGATGCGGCTGCACCCAGTAACACGGAGGGTGGAGAGTCCACCTCCACCTCTCGTCAACAACAATGTAGGAAGGTGAGTACTTATCCGAATGTTGTCTAGTAGTCAGCTGTCCTATAGACAATCAAACAAGAATACAAGTAAAGACACACGTATGTGCAGGCTGAAATGGTTACCTCTTTGGTAAGGCGATATCTCGCCAAATGAGGTGGAGATGCCGTCCTGCTGATATACCTCCGTATTGATTGGGATCAGCTGTCTCCGGTGATGGGTGACAGCTGTCATCCTGGCTGCTCCTGTAAGGCGGCAGCGCCCTCCGGTGCCTGGAGCCCGCACTCCAGGCAGGGCGCCCTCTAGTGGTGGTGGGCCAGCAGTACCTCCTCTTCAGCGGCCCACACAACAGGACCCCCCCCTCAACGGGCGCCTCCTGGCGCACGACCGGGTTTGTCAGGGTGGCGACGGTAGAAGTCGGCCAGGAGGGCCGGGTCCAGGATGAAGCCCTTCTTCACCCAGGAGCGTTCTTCGGGGCCGTACCCCTCCCAGTCCACCAGATACTGAAAACCCCGGCCCATTCGTCGGACGTCGAGGAGCCGGCGCACGGTCCAAGCCGGCTCTCCGTCGATGATCCGGGCAGGAGGTGGCGCCGGACCCGGAGTGCAGAGGGGTGAGGTGTGATGGGGTTTAATCCTTGACACATGGAATACCGGGTGAATCCGCAGTGAGGCCGGAAGCCGGAGCCTCACTGCGGCGGGATTGATGACCTTGAGTATTTTGTAGGGGCCGATGTATCGTTCTTGCAGTTTCGGGGAGTCCACTTGAAGGGGAATGTCTTTGGTGGACAACCAGACCTCCTGCCCTGGACGATACGTGGGAGCCGGGGTCCGCCGCCGGTCTGCATGGTTCTTCGCCCTCGTCCGGGCCTTCAACAAAGCAGAACGGGCGGCACGCCACACCCGACGGCACTTCCGTAGGTGGGCCTGGACCGAGGGCACACCGACCTCCCCCTCAACCACCGGAAACAACGGGGGTTGATACCCCAAACACACCTCAAAGGGGGAGAGGCCGGTGGCGGACGACACTTGAATGTTGTGCGCGTACTCGATCCAGGCCAGGTGGGTACTCCAGGCCGTCGGGTGCGCGGCTGTCACACAGCGCAAGGTTTGCTCCATCTCCTGGTTTGCCCGTTCTGCTTGTCCGTTGGTCTGGGGGTGGTACCCGGACGAGAGACTGACCGTGGCCCCCAGTTCCCGGCAAAAGCTCCTCCAAACCTGCGAGGAGAACTGGGGACCGCGATCGGAGACGATGTCTGATGGTATCCCATGCAGACGGACGACGTGGTGGACTAGGAGGTCCGCTGTCTCCTGGGCCGTTGGGAGCTTCGGGAGGGCCACGAAGTGGGCCGCCTTGGAGAATCGGTCCACTATCGTGAGGACGACGGTGTTTCCCTGGGACGGCGGGAGACCCGTGACAAAATCCAGGCCGATGTGGGACCAGGGGCGATGAGGCACGGGCAGCGGCTGTAGCAATCCCTGTGTCTTACGGTGATCCGCCTTGCCCCTGGCACAGGTGGTACAGGCCTGGATGTAACCCCGGACGTCGGCCTCCAGGGACGCCCACCAGAAGCGCTGCCGGACGACTGCCACGGTTCTTCGCACCCCAGGGTGACAGGATAGCTTAGAACCGTGACAGAAGTCCAGAACTGCAGCCCTGGCTTCTGGTGGGACGTAGAGTTTGTTCTTCGGTCCGGTTCCGGGGTCCAGGTCTCGTGTCAGGGCCTCCCGGATGGTTTTCTCCACGTCCCAGGTGAGGGCGGCCACGATAGCGGACTCCGGGATGATGGGTTCCGGGGGATCCGACGGCTCCGTTTTGACCTCATCTTCGTGTACCCGGGACAAGGCATCCGATCTTTGGTTTTTGGTCCCGGGACGGTAGGTGATCCGGAAGTCAAAACGGCCGAAGAACAGTGACCAGCGGGCTTGCCTGGGGTTCAGTCGCTTGGCGGTCCTGATATACTCCAGGTTCCGGTGGTCAGTGAAAACCGTGAATGGCACGGACGTTCCCTCCAACAGATGTCTCCACTCCTCAAGAGCCTCTTTCACCGCAAGGAGCTCTCGATTGCCGACGTCATAGTTCCGTTCGGCTGGGGTCAACCTGCGGGAAAAATAGGCACACGGGTGAAGGACCTTATCGGTCTTCCCGCTCTGGGACAGCACGGCTCCTATCCCTGAGTCCGAGGCGTCCACTTCAACCACTAACTGGCGACTAGGATCGGGCTGCACCAGAACGGGTGCAGACGAGAAGCGCCGTTTCAACTCCTTAAACGCGGCATCGCACCGATCCGACCAGGTGAAGGGAACTTTTGGTGAGGTCAGGGCTGTCAGGGGGCTAACTACCTGACTGTAGCCCTTAATGAACCTCCTGTAGAAATTAGCAAGGCCTAGGAACTGTTGCAACTTCCTACGGCTTGTTGGTTGGGGCCAGTCTCTCACCGCCGCAACCTTGGCCGGATCAGGAGCGACGGAGTTGGAGGAGATGATGAACCCCAGGAAGGACAAAGAAGTGCGGTGGAACTCACACTTCTCGCCCTTCACAAACAGCCGGTTCTCTAACAACCGCTGCAGGACCTGACGTACATGCCGGACATGAGTCTCAGGATCCGGAGAAAAGATGAGTATATCGTCTAGATATACGAAGACGAACCGGTGCAGGAAGTCCCGCAATACGTCGTTAACCAAGGCTTGGAACGTCGCGGGGGCGTTTGTGAGGCCGAACGGCATGACCAGGTACTCAAAGTGACCTAAGGGGGTGTTGAATGCCGTCTTCCACTCGTCTCCCTTCCGGATCTGAACCAGATGATACGCGTTTCTAAGATCAAGCTTGGTAAAAATCTTGGCTCCATGCAGGGGCGTGAACACCGAATCCAACAGGGGTAACGGGTATCGGTTGCGAACCGTGATTTCGTTCAGCCCCCTATAATCGATGCATGGACGAAGTCCGCCATCTTTTTTACCCACGAAAAAGAAACCTGCGCCCATCGGGGAGGTGGAATTTCGGATCAACCCGGCAGCTAACGAGTCCCGGATGTAGGTCTCCATTGATTCGCGCTCAGGCCGTGAGAGGTTGTACAGTCTACTGGACGGGAACCCACTGGAACCAAATCGATGGCACAATCGTACGGATGGTGGGGGGGGGAGTGTGAGCGCCAGATCCTTGCTGAACACGTCGACAAGGTCGTGGTACTCCACCGGCACCGTCCCCAGATTGGGCGGGACTCTGACCTCCTCCTTAGCTTGGGAGCCGGGAGGAACTGAGGAACCTAGACACACCCGATGGCAGGTCTCGCTCCACTGAACCACTACCCCGGACGGCCAATCAATCCGGGGATTGTGCTTCAACATCCAGGGAAAGCCTAAAACCACACGGGAAGTGGCCTGAGTCACAAAAAACTCGATCACCTCCCGGTGGTTTCCTGACACCACCAGCGTTACAGGTGGTGTCTTATGTGTGATCGGAGGGAGCAGGGAGCCATCTAGTGCTCGAACCTGCACAGGCGAGGTAAGCGCCACCAGAGGGAGCCCTATCTCCCTGGCCCATCTGCAGTCCAACAGATTCCCCTCAGAGCCCGTGTCCACCAGTGCTGGGGCCTTCAGGGTTAAATCCTCATACAGGATCGTGACTGGGAGTCGTGTAGCAATGTGGGTGTGTCCCACGTGAATGTCTCGGCCCACCCCTAGCCCAGTCTCTAGGGGCGGGCGTTGGTGTTGTAACCGCTCGGGGCAGTCTCTCACATGGTGCTCTAGTGCACCACAAACAAAACAAGCTCCATGGGCCCGTCTCCTCTGTGCAGCTGGTGCCCTAAATGTTGCCCTACTCGTGTCCATAGCTTCGTCAGTAGGGGGAGCTGTGGCCCCACGGAGCGCAGGGGCCGTGGAGCGTGGGGAAGGCGGAGCGCGGTCGGAACCGGAAGGGAGAGGGACCGCGCGTGCCCGGCCACGCCCTTCGTCTCGTTCCCGCCGACGTTCTTCTAACCGGTTGTCCAACCGTATGACAAGATCGATAAGCCTGTCTAAATCCCGCGGTTCGTCCTTAGCCACCAGGTGCTCCTTGAGAGCCAAAGACAGTCCGTTTACAAAGGCGGCGCGGAGGGCAGCGTTATTCCAGCCGGATCTCGCAGCCGCGATGCGGAAGTCGACTGCATAAACAGCTGCGCTCCGGCGCCCCTGTCTCATTGACAGTAGCACGGTTGAAGCGGTTTCTCCTCTATTAGGGTGATCGAACACGGTTCTGAGCCCCCTCACAAACCCATCGTAAGTCAGAAGGAGCCGTGAATTCTGCTCCCAGAGCGCTGTAGCCCAAGCGCGTGCCTCACTGCGAAGCAGGTTTATGACATAAGCTACTTTACTAGCATCGGTCGCGTACATAACGGGACGCTGTGCGAAGACGAGCGAACACTGCATCAGAAAATCCGCGCACGTCTCCACACAGCCTCCGTACGGCTCTGGAGGGCTTATGTATGCTTCCGGGGAAGGAGGGAGAGGTCGTTGAACAACCAGTGGAACGTCAACGTTACGCACAGGATCTACGGGAGGGAGAGCCGCAGCGGCGCCCGGAGGGCGCGCTTCCACCTGCGCGGCGAGAGCCTCCACCCTGCGGTTCAGGAGGACGTTCTGCTCGGTCATGAAATCCAACCGAGTCGTGAAAGCGGTGAGGATCCGCTGCAACTCACCGATTACCCCTCCCGCGGACGCCTGCGCGTCCTGTTCTTCCATTGGCCGTTCAACAGCCGGTTGACGCCCCTCGGGATCCATGACGCTGGCCGAGATATCCTGTTGTGAAAGTGTAGGAACACGGACCCACAACAGGGGGCGCAAATGAAAGGACAATGGAGGAGTCGAATAACACTGCTTTTACTGTTGTGAAACAGGCACAACAAATACAACCGGTTACAATATCGAAATGGAGTCCAATTACAACGGTGTCGTGTGGGCAGGCTCGACGATAGGAGACGTCTGTCCAAGTCGAACCGGAACCAACCCGATTTCCTCTGCCACCAAACCCCGGGAATACTGGAGCCGCCAAGTCCCGAATTCCCAGGTGGCCACTGCCTCCGCTCGTCGGATCCGGTACTGCTGGCAAGAAACAGAAACAGTCAGGTGTGGATGTGGCTGCACTCAGTAACACGGAGGGTGGAGAGTCCACCTCCACCTCTCGTCAACAACAATGTAGGAAGGTGAGTACTTATCCGAATGTTGTCTAGTAGTCAGCTGTCCTATAGACAATCAAACAAGAATACAAGTAAAGACACACGTATGTGCAGGCTGAAATGGTTACCTCTTTGGTAAGGCGATATCTCGGCAAATGAGGTGGAGATGCCGTCCTGCTGATATACCTCCGTATTGATTGGGATCAGCTGTCTCCGGTGATGGGTGACAGCTGTCATCCTGGCTGCTCCTGTAAGGCGGCAGCGCCCTCCGGTGCCTGGAGCCCGCACTCCAGGCAGGGCGCCCTCTAGTGGTGGTGGGCCAGCAGTACCTCCTCTTCAGCGGCCCACACAACAATCATTTTTAAAAAAAAAGTTGAACTGAAAATTACTCCCAAAATAGACATTTATGTAAGACCATACAGTGTTGTACCATGTGCGATAAACTCCCAAACTATAATATGTAGCCCTAAAAACTATATATATTCTGAATCCTCATGACACAGGGAACAAACTGGTACCATTTTTTTTAAAAGTTGAACTGAAAATTACCCCCAAAATAGACATTTATGTAAGACCATACATTGTTCTACCATGTGCTTTTCATGCTGCCACTTCTGTCTGTCTTTCTGTCTGTCCGGGATAAACTCCCAAACTATAATATGTAGCCCTAAAAACTATATACAGTAGTGTTCAGAATAATAGTAGTGCTATGTAACTAAAAAGATTAATCCAGGTTTTGAGTATATTTCTTATTGTTACATGGGAAACAAGGTACCAGTAGATTCAGTAGATTCTCACAAATCCAACAAGACCAAGCATTCATGATATGCACACTCTTAAGGCTATGAAATTGGGCTGTTAGTAAAAAAAATGGACTTCAAATGTGTTTGTCTTTTCACCAAGTATTTCCACTTAGTTTTGGGGAGTCCACCTCTTATAGTTCTGCTGGACAAACTTTAGCCCATTAACTATTATATTTATAAGACATCAGCATTACAAAAACAAATGTTGGGCAATTGTTTTGATTAAAATGATTGGCATTTGGCATATGTCTAAAACAGGTTAACCCGGGCAGGGCTGGGTACCCCAGCAAGTAAACACATAATTTAAAAATTATAAAAATGGTAAACTGCAATGCTATTTTTCTTATATCCCCTAAAAAAACCTAGGGCCAAAACTCACCCTGGATCGGTGACCCAGCTGTGTCCAAAGTCATTGGCTTTACTGGTCAGTGATCCATCTGGCTTACGGAAGTCATCTTTAGCATTCCCGTTATAGTCTCCACACAGTCCACAGAGCTGGTTCTTGTAGCTGTAAATTACAAGTATGAATTTGGTTAGAAAATGTAGAAATGTTATTTCACTCAATCATAAATTACTTATTACTACTAAAAAAAAAAATTTAACTATTAGAGAAAAAATTACTCATAACCATCCCAAAGACGTATCGTTATCTTTGGCTGCTTTCAGTGATGCCGGTATTTGGTTAGACTCTTTCTCTCAGATTGTTCTGTCTGAGTTATTTTCATTAGTTACTTCATCCAAACCATCAACATGTCTATTAGACCCCATTCCTACCAGGCTGCTCAAGGAAGCCCTAGCATTATTTAATGCTTCGATCTTAAATATGATCAATCTATCTTTATTAGTTGGCTATGTACCACAGGCTTTTAAGGTGGCAGTAATTAAACCATTACTTAAAAAGCCATCACTTGACCCAGCTATCTTAGCTAATTATAGGCCAATCTCCAACCTTCCTTTTCTCTAAAAAATTCTTGAAAGGGTAGTTGTAAAACAGCTAACTGATCATCTGCAAAGGAATGGTCTATTTGAAGAGTTTCAGTCAGGTTTTAGAATTCATCATAGTACAGAAACAGCATTAGTGAAGGTTACACATTATCTTCTTATGGCCTCAGACAGTGGACTCATCTCTGTGCTTGTTCTGTTAGACCTCAGTGCTGCTTTTGATACTGATGACCATAAAATTTTATTACAGAGATTAGAGCATGCCATAGGTATTAAAGGCACTGCGCTGCGGTGGTTTGAATCATATTTATCTAATAGATTACAATTTGTTCATGTAAATGGGGAATCTTCTTCACAGACTAAGGTTAATTATGGAGTTCCACAAGGTTCTGTGCTAGGACCAATTTTATTCACTTTATACATGCTTCCCTTAGGCAGTATTATTAGACGGCATTGCTTAAATTTTCATTGTTACGCAGATGATACCCAGCTTTATCTATCCATGAAGCCAGAGGACACACACCAATTAGCTAAACTGCAGGATTGTCTTACAGACATAAAGACATGGATGACCTCTAATTTCCTGCTTTTAAACTCAGATAAAACTGAAGTTATTGTACTTGGCCCCACAAATCTTAGAAACATGGTGTCTAACCAGATCCTTACTCTGGATGGCATTACCCTGACCTCTAGTAATACTGTGAGAAATCTTGGAGTCATTTTTGATCAGGATATGTCATTCAAAGCGCATATTAAACAAATATGTAGGACTGCTTTTTTGCATTTACGCAATATCTCTAAAATGAGAAAGGTCTTGTCTCAGAGTTATGCTGAAAAACTAATTCATGCATTTATTTCCTCTAGGCTGGACTATTGTAATTCATTATTATCAGGTTGTCCTAAAAGTTCCCTGAAAAGCCTTCAGTTAATTCAAAATGCTGCAGCTAGAGTACTAACGGGGACTAGAAGGAGAGAGCATATCTCACCCATATTGGCCTCTCTTCATTGGCTTCCTGTTAATTCTAGAATAGAATTTAAAATTCTTCTTCTTACTTATAAGGTTTTGAATAATCAGGTCCCATCTTATCTTAGGGACCTCATAGTACCATATCACCCCAATAGAGCGCTTCACTCTCAGACTGCAGGCTTACTTGTAGTTCTTAGGGTTTGTAAGAGTAGAATGGGAGGCAGAGCCTTCAGCTTTCAGGCTCCTCTCCTGTGGAACCAGCTCCCAATTCAGATCAGGGACACAGACACCCTCTTTACTTTTAAGATTAGGCTTAAAACTTTCCTTTTTGCTAAAGCTTATAGTTAGGGCTGGATCAGGTGACCCTGAACCATCCCTTAGTTATGCTGCTATAGACTTAGACTGCTGGGGGGTTCCCATGATGCACTGAGTGTTTCTTTCTCTTTTTGCTCTGTATGCACCACTCTGCATTTAATCATTAGTGATTGATCTCTGCTCCCCTCCACAGCATGTCTTTTTCCTGGTTCTCTCCCTCAGCCCCAACCAGTCCCAGCAGAAGACTGCCCCTCCCTGAGCCTGGTTCTGCTGGAGGTTTCTTCCTGTTAAAAGGGAGTTTTTCCTTCCCACTGTCGCCAAGTGCTTGCTCACAGAGGGTCGTTTTGACCGTTGGGGTTTTTACGTAATTATTGTATGGCCTTGCCTTACAATATAAAGCGCCTTGGGGCAACTGTTTGTTGTGATTTGGCGCTATATAAATAAAATTGATTGATTGATTAATATTACTTACCCAACATCTAGTCTATGGTAACACTGTAAGGGCTGGAACAGATCCCTGACAGATCCTGAGTTTACTGGCTAGACGTCAGAGACTCTGCCCGTCCACTCCTCACAGCACTCACTGTAAATGTGAATTAACCAGCCATGTTGTTCAATACCTTAGTTGGGATTCTGCAAATTCTTGGGATGCCTTACAAAGCAGCTCAACCATGTTGGTATTCATGGGTTCAATTATTAATCCCTGAGTTGGTCAGGATGCAGTTGAGACAGCTCTGGTGGCCAATCAGAAAGCCGGTATCTCAGCATTCTCCTGAGAAAGATCCTTGCAAGTACTTTACTAGACCCAGGGAGCTGGGTAGTACCCCTGTAGTTGCTGCAATCCAGTCAGTCATTCATTACTTTCCAGAGAGGGGTAACACTGGCTTTCTTCCAGTCTTTAGGAATAATACCTAAAAAACACACTGTACTATACTAAAAAAGCAATCTGTTGCCATTTGGTATTTTTATGTATTTTGGGTCAAGGATGAACGCTGCCAAAACCAGAACCATCTCAGCTCACTCCTTTTGATGTGAAGAAGCAGTGGTTCGACACCAGGGGTGCTCAAGTTCGGTCCTCGAGAGCTACCTTCCTGATACTCTTAGTTGTCTCCCTGCTCCAACACACCTGAATCCAATGAAATGCTCATTAAAAGCCTGCTAATGAGTCATTTCATTGGATTCAGGTGTGTTGGAGGAGGGAGACAACTAAGAGTATCAGGAAGGTAGCTCTCGAGGACCGAACTTAAGCATCCCTGCTCTACACAGAGTCCCTCCTGGATATTTGAGCTGCTCACTCTGTCCCTGAGTTTAAGCCCAGATACACACAGAGGAACCTCATTTCTATTGTTTGTATTGGCGAACTTGTACTTTCGGTAATTCCATAGGAGTTGTAATTCACCTGATCTTTTGCATCCCGTCCCAAATAGAGTCTAGATTCAATCTATTCCTCAGGTTAAATTTATTTAAAGTTAGGTGAGGTACAGGCCTGGGCCCCACAGACTTTGCCCACACAAGAGCTCCATCTCATAAGGCCTCGAACAAAGGAAACCCAGTGGTTTTATAAAAGGCAAGTCATTTACAATAGGCTGGCTTTAGTCTCACAAACCTAATATTACTGGCTACCCGTAGACAGAGAGGGAAGCCCTCCCTATATCTGAAGCCCATGCATGCGTGATGGATGGGAAACTTAACTCCCTTTGTCTGCTGAAACTTTAAACCAGTCAGAACCACTTTTCAGGCATTTTAAACCAATAACAGAAACTCATAAAAAGTATGGCTATTTGAATAAAGTAAATATTTGACACCAAAAAGAAAAATAATAAAATAGGAAAATAACACACAAGTTAAGCAAAGCAATTGCTTGATAACTAAAGCTAAAAACTAAAAAAAATAAATAAAGAATTAACACATAGATGTTTTCTCACAGAGGGTAGACTGGTGAGTTGAGAGCCTCGCCTTCTGGCTCAGCTCCTTCTTCACCACGATGGTCTGGTACAGTGTCTGCAGGACCTCAGACGTAGCCCCAATCCATCTATCAATCTCATGGCCTATCTTATCCCCAACTCATGAACAAGATACTTTAACTCCTCCACTTGGGGCAAAATCTCTATTCTGACCAAAATGGGGACAATCATTTTTTTTTTTTTTTTGTGACAGAGAAACATGCCGCATCCTGGAACCAGGCCTGGGGGAAGCCATGGTGCTCAGTCTAACTCAGCCCACAGAAACAACATGGCATCACCTTCATGTGGGCTCACCATCAGCAAGGAGAGAACAAAGGGTCTGGACACACACACACTTCGTTTAAATTTAACGCCAACTGACGGCATCTGTACTGACGTTTTCACTCACTCTTTGATAACTTTGATGTCCATGAAGTGGTTTCCATCATAGCGAACAGTAACACCAAAGGTCATGTTCACAGTGTAGTGTTTTCCTGACTTGAACACAGAGACACTGGAGGCCGGACTCACTGGCAGGTTTACGTTGGTTCCATTCAGCTACGTGGGAATAAAAGGTGACGAACACAGAATTAATAATCAGATAACTTGGAGTGTGGCATCACAATATCAAATGAATGATCACTGCATATGCCCCCAACCCCCCACACAGTGGCTGTCAGTGGGTGTGGCTTCCCTGTCATTGGACATAGTGTGTTTTGGTGCGTCCTTCCCTCTTCTCTCACCTGCACAGTTCCGCCTTTGAGGATGGAGATCTTTACCATCTGCACATTAACATGTACAGCCTTCACATAGGAGATGGAGGGGTTGTTATATCGGTTCTCATTGTCAGCGTGGACCTCAAAATATGGCAGAGTTGTATCGTTGCAGACTTCAGACATCACATAACTGCAGTTGCCCATGAAGTCGTATTTGCGTTTGTCAAAGGTGGTGTAGTGAGGATCTCCAGATGCGATGCAAGTGGATGTACCTGAGGACATAAGATTTAAGAAACTTTGTGTTAGAGGTAAAATTATAGCAAATATATTTTACTGTTATCTGTACACCCCAGACTGCCCACTCACACAGAGGACACTGGATCACAACTGCCACAAAAAATGAGGCCCTCCTGAAAATTGAGGTGGCACACATCACAAACCTTTTCCAGTCGCTGGGATCCTCAAAACTACACCTGTGTGCTGGACAGTGCAGAGAGAAACACACCTACATGGCCAAAATGTCATAGCTGATGTTCCATCACTATGTAGGAGATACTCCTCAACTGAGTCTCCCTCAGTAACCGTTCATTTGACACCAAGTCTACCCAGTGGTACCCAAAGATGCTCCAAAAGGTACCAAAGACAGTGAGTTATTATCTTTGTGTTCAGGTCTCACAACCATACAGGAACTTGGGCTTTCATTCTCCTGCATTGTTACTGGCATCAGGAAACACCTGTCCAGGGACCTCATGAGTCCACACATTCTTCCCAGTGTGTCTCTTGACTACAAAGCCCTCCATCCTACATCTTCCTAAATAATAAAAAAAAAAACATGGAATAGCACTAACTCAATGACCTCACAGTTGTTCCAGATTGGGTGCAGGATTTCAATAAAACCATCGACACCATAACATGAGATCACTGATCAACTCCACTTTGACCAGAAGCAAAAGTGAAATCACCTGCTGAGGTGGTGAGTAGAATGAAAACCAGCACCCTCTCAGCCTTTAATACAACCAGTTTAAGATCTAATCATTAACTGATAACCAGTGGTGGGCACAGTTCCGATAATCCGCTAACAGATCATTATTGAAGATAACGTTTTCATTATCGGATTATCTTTTTAGATAACTTTAAAAACCATTATCGGACTAATTATCTTCCGATGAATTTTTGTCCGATAACTTTTAGACCGATAACGTAGTAAACACAGCTGAACAGCAGCAAACATTTCTAAAATTGAAAATAAGTTGAGCACCTACCTGATAAACGTTTCTTAACAGATGCATGGTTCTTAAAAACTGTTTTTTAAGAAAAAAAAAATCACTTCCTTTAACACCATACTGATACGCTGGCAATATCACCCAAGTCATCCAGAGGCATACATTTTTAACTTATGATTCAAATTTTAACCAAACTAATTTTGGACAAGTTATTTAAAATTACTGTCATGTCTGAAGTTTTATAAAGTGAAAATAACATATATGTTTTAGTTTTAAAGTAATGCCCTAATTTTTAAGGTTTTAGTGTGGACATGCTGTGCCGAGCAGTGCATTATGGGTAGGATTAGTACGTTCACGACAGGACAAATGCATTTCAGACACTGTTCAGGCTCCACGGACAACAGCATTAAACTTTAGTGCCTAAAACTCTCGTGAATATATTCTCTGGGTTTATAGACGTTATTGTATTTGTGTTTGTTAAATTCCACGCATCTTAAATGTAGCAAACACGGATTATCTGGAATTTTGTTTTAGAAAGATTTCAAGGCCTCTACTGCCATCTACTGGCCAGTAGTGTTCATGGCAGTATTCGTCCTGAAGATGAGCAGACACTGTATATTTTTAATCACAAGTTAAGTTTTTTCAAACTTAATTTACAAAAATTCTCGATGGGAGATATCAAAGTTTAAAAACAAAATGACAAAAAAAAAAAACATTACAAGACAGCTCTGCGGTGTTTGCACATGCACAGTACGAGCGTGGTAGGATGCCTGTTGCCCCTCAGCAGCAGGAAACCCTCACGACGGCCGACCAGAATACAACCCCTGGCAAAAATTATGGAATCACCGGCCTCGGAGGATGTTCATTCAGTTGTTTAATTTTGTAGAAAAAAAGCAGATCACAGACATGACACAAAACTAAAGTCATTTCAAATGACAACTTTCTGGCTTTAAGAAACACTATAAGAAATCAAGAAAAAAAGATTGTGGCAGTTAGTAACGGTTACTTTTTTAGACCAAGCAGAGGAAAAAAATATGGAATCACTCAATTCTGAGGAAAAAATTATGGAATCACCCTGTAAATTTTCATCCCCCAAACTAACACCTGCATCAAATCAGATCTACTCGTTGACATTGACCCTATGCCATGACATTGACCCTATGTGTCTTTTTACAAGGAATGTTTTCGCAGTTTTTGCTCTATGGCAAGATGCATTATCATCTTGAAACATCCCCAAACATCCTTTCAATTGTCCAAAATATCAACGTAAACTTGTGCATTTATTGATGATGTAATGACAGCCATCTCCCCAGTGCCTTTACCTTACATGCAACCTCATATCATCAATGACTGTGGAAATTTACATGTTCTCTTCAGGCAGTCATCATTATAAATCTCATTGGAACGGCACCAAACAAAAGTTCCAGCATCATCACCTTGCCCAATGCAGATTCGAGATTCATCACTGAATATGACTTTCATCCAGTCCACAGTCCACGAATGCTTTTTCTTAGCCCATTGTAACCTTGTTTTTTTTTCTGTTTAGGTGTTAATGATGGCTTTCGTTTAGCTTTTCTGTATGTAAATCCCATTTCCTTTAGGCGGTTTCTTACAGTTCGGTCACAGACGTTGACTCCAGTTTCCTCCCATTCGTTCCTCATTTGTTTTGTTGTGCATTTTTCAATTTTTGAGACATACTGTTTTAAGTTTTCTGTCTTGACGCTTTGATGTCTTCCTTGGTCTACCAGTATGTTTGCCTTTAACAACCTTCCCATGTTGTTTGTATTTGGTCCAGAGTTTAGACACAGCTGACTGTGAATAACCAACATCTTTTGCAACATTGCATGATGATTTACTCTCTTTTAAGAGTTTGATAATCCTCTCCTTTGTTTCAATTGACATCTCTCATGTTGGAGCCATGATTCATGTCAGTCCACTTGGTGCAACAGCTCTCCAAGGTGTGTTCACTCCTTTTTAGATGCAGACTAATGAGCAGATCTGATATGATGCAGGTGTTAGTTTTGGGGATGAAAATTTACAGGGTGATTCCATATTTTTTTTCCTCTGCTTGGTCTAAAAAAGTAACCGTTACTGACTGCCACAATCTTTTTTTCTTGATTTCTTATAGTGTTTCTTAAAGCCAGAAAGTTGCCATTTGAAATTACTTTAGTTTTGTGTCATGTCTGTGATCTGCTTTTTTTCTACAAAATTAAACAACTGAATGAACATCCTCAGAGGCTGGTGATTCCATAATTTTTGCCAGGGGTTGTAATATCAAACAGGTTTGATTTTCATTTGACCATACGATCAGCAATCAGGAGGTGGTCGTGAGATGTTAAACGCAGCTTGTTACTCCATGTACACTACACGATGCAGGATGCGCGATTAACCTGATACTCGGTCCAAAAAATGAATAAAAAAAATCATCTGAACATTCTCACATTCTCTCCACATACAAAACATGTTGTGATGACACTTCCAGGGCTCTGTAAAAATGCCTGTTTTTACAAATAAAAAGTGGAATATTTTACAAAAGCACATCTGTAAACACCAACACGCGACACACGTCACATTAATGTGTTGGTTTACATAGTGAATAACTGAACCAATCAGTGTTTAGCAGAGGTAAATTTTACCCAGAATCCTTTGCGATCTGTCTGTGTTTGTTACAAAACCTCAGAATTAGTGCCTTATTCAACATTAAAAGATATATGTTATATTTTAACTTTGTACAAATGACAGAATTGACATTAATGGAGTTATTCTATCAGTATTCATTTTATTTATACACCAAACCATAAGTCAGTATGACTTTATTTTCCAAGACCTCCGCCTGACCAGAGCGTTATGATTGGTAAAGAGTTGGGCTTGGTGACTGCTCTCAGCTTGTCTCTGTACTGTAAGCCGTGTAGTAAATAAGAGCTTCCAGCAGGAGGCAGGATGTTCAAACATAAAAGTGTGGGCTCATTGTTTGGGTCTGCTGTCGCTTTGATGTTTCCAGAAGCGATCGTGGTGTTTAAAATTAAATTCAGTTTATTAGTAGTTGCAAATATACTAGAAACAATCGGTTATCTGTAAATTCCGATACATTTTTGGGTGGTTTATCGGTTTATCTTTATCAAAGATAACTTTTCAGTTATCTGATTATCTGTCATCGAAGTTAATTTTTTGGTTATCTGTGCCCACCACTGCTGATATCATCTGGTACCCTGACTTACACCTAGCACAAAGTAGGATCTCTCTCTCTCTCTCTCTCTCTCTCTCTCTTTCTTTCTCAACATGAATGGACTTTCTTTATTAAAAAAATAAATATTTGAAAAAAGCAACATTCAAGTACGTCATTTTACAAATATGCTGATTTTGTTGGGAAAGTGTAGGAACACGGACCCACAACAGGGGGCGCAAATGAACGGACAATGGAGAAAGTCAAATCACAAAGTTTTACTGTTGTGAACTCACACAACAAACACAACAGATTACAAATACAGCAGTAACCGAATTCCAAAGGTGTCGTGTGGGCAGGCTCGACGATAGGAGACGTCTGTCCGAGTCGAACCGGAACCACCCGATTTCCTCTGCCACCGAACCCCGGGGATACTGGAGCCGCCAAGTCCCGAACCCCAGGTGGCCACTGCCTCCGCTCGTCGGATCCGGTACTGCTGGCAAGGAACAGAAACAGTCAGGTGTGGGTGCGGCTGCACCCAGCAACACACAGGGTGGAAACACCACCTCTACCTCTTCTCAAAAACAACACTGAAGGATTGGAAGGTGAGTACTTATCTAGTCACGTCCAACACTGTCTTCAGCTGACCTTAAGCACAAGCAAAAACTATTAACTCTTAGAATAGAGTAACTGGCTGAGTTCGTTACCTCCTTGGTAGAGCGATATCTCGGCAATGAGGTAGAGATGCCGTCCTGCTGATATACCTCCCTGTTGATGGATATCAGCTGTCTCGTCTCAGGTGATGGGTGACAGCTGTCACCCTGGCTGCTCCTGTGAGGCGGCAGCGCCCTCTGGTGCCTGGAGCCCGCACTCCAGACAGGGCGCCCTCTGGTGGTGGTGGGCCAGCAGTACCTCCTCTTCAGCGGCCCACACAACAGGACCCCCCCCTCAACGGGCGCCTCCTGGCGCACGACCAGGCTTGTCCGGGTGGCGACGGTAGAAGTCGGCCAGGAGGGCCGGGTCCAGGATGAAGCTCCTCTTCACCCAGGAGCGCTCTTCGGGACCGTACCCTTCCCAGTCCACCAGATACTGCAAACCCCGGCCCATCCGTCGGACGTCCAGGAGCCGGCGTACAGTCCAAGCCGGCTCGCCGTCGATGATCCGGGCAGGAGGTGGTGCCGGACCCGGAGTGCAGAGGGGTGAGGTGTGATGAGGTTTGATTCTGGAAACATGGAACACTGGATGAATCCGCAGTGAGGCCGGAAGCTGAAGCCTCACTGCGGCGGGATTGATGACCTTGAGAATTTTAAACGGACCAATGTATCGTTCCTGTAGTTTTGGGGAGTCCACTTGTAGGGGAATGTCCTTGGTGGACAACCACACTTCCTGCCCAGGACGATACGTAGGAGCCGGGGTCCGCCGCCGGTCTGCATGGTTCTTCGCCCTCGTCCGGGCCTTCAACAAAGCAGAACGGGCGGCACGCCACACCCGACGGCACTTCCGTAGGTGGGCCTGGACCGAGGGCACACCGACCACTCCCTCGACCACCGGGAATAACGGGGGCTGATACCCCAAACACACCTCAAAAGGGGAGAGGCCGGTGGCTGATGATACTTGACTGTTGTGGGCGTACTCGATCCAGGCCAGGTGGGTACTCCAGGCCGTCGGGTGCGCGGCTGTCACACAACGTAGGGTCTGCTCCATCTCTTGGTTGGCCCGTTCTGCTTGCCCGTTGGTCTGGGGGTGATACCCGGACGAGAGACTGACCGTGGCCCCCAGTTCCCGGCAGAAGCTCCTCCAGACGTGCGAGGAGAACTGGGGACCGCGATCGGAGACGATGTCTGATGGTATCCCATGCAGACGGACGACGTGGTGGACCAGGAGGTCCGCTGTCTCCTGGGCCGTTGGTAGCTTCGGGAGGGCCACGAAGGGGGCCGCCTTGGAGAATCGGTCCACTATCGTGAGGACGACGGTGTTTCCCTGGGACGGCGGGAGGCCCGTGACAAAATCCAGGCCGATGTGAGACCAGGGGCGATGAGGCACGGGCAGCGGCTGTAGCAATCCCGATGTCTTGCGGTGGTCGGCCTTGCCCCTGGCGCAGGTGGTACAGGCCTGGATGTAACCCCGGACGTCGGCCTCCAGGGACGCCCACCAGAAGCGCTGCCGGACGACTGCCACGGTTCTTCGCACCCCAGGATGACAGGAGAGCTTAGAACCGTGACAGAAGTCCAGAACTGCAGCCCTGGCTTCTGGTGGGACGTAGAGTTTGTTCTTCGGTCCGGTTCCGGGATCTGGGTCTCGTGTCAGGGCCTCCTGGACGGTCTTCTCCACGTCCCAGGTGAGGGCGGCCACGATAGCGGACTCCGGGATGATGGGATCCGGGGGATCCGACGACTCCGTTTTGACCTCATCTTCATGTACCCGGGACAAGGCATCCGATCTCTGGTTTTTGGTCCCGGGACGGTAGGTGATCCGGAAGTCAAAACGGCCGAAGAACAGTGACCAGCGGGCTTGCCTGGGATTCAGCCGCTTGGCGGTCCTGATATACTCCAGGTTCCGGTGGTCAGTGAAAACCGTGAATGGCACGGACGTTCCCTCCAACAGATGTCTCCACTCCTCAAGGGCCTCTTTCACCGCAAGGAGCTCTCGATTGCCGACGTCATAGTTCCGTTCGGCTGGGGTCAACCTGCGGGAAAAATAGGCACACGGGTGAAGGACCTTATCGGTCTTCCCGCTCTGGGACAGCACGGCTCCTATCCCTGAGTCCGAGGCGTCCACTTCAACCACTAACTGGCGACTAGGATCGGGCTGCACCAGAACAGGTGCAGACGAGAAGCGCCATTTCAACTCCTTGAACGCGGCTTCGCAACGATCCGACCAGGTGAAGGGGACTTTTGGTGAGGTCAGGGCTGTCAGGGGGCTAACTACCTGACTGTAGCCCTTAATGAACCTCCTGTAGAAATTAGCAAAGCCTAGGAACTGTTGCAACTTCCTACGGCTTGTGGGTTGGGGCCAGTCTCTCACCGCCGCAACCTTGGCCGGATCAGGAGCGACGGAGTTGGAGGAGATGATGAACCCCAAGAAGGACAAAGACGTGCGGTGGAACTCACACTTCTCGCCCTTCACAAACAGCCGGTTCTCCAACAACCGCTGCAGGACCTGACGTACATGCTGGACATGAGTCTCAGGGTCCGGAGAAAAGATGAGTATATCGTCTAGGTATACGAAGACGAACCGGTGCAGGAAATCCCGCAAGACATCGTTAACCAACGCTTGGAAAGTCGCGGGAGCGTTTGTGAGACCGAACGGCATGACCAGGTACTCAAAGTGACCTAAGGGGGTGTTAAATGCCGTCTTCCACTCGTCTCCCTTCCGGATCCGAACCAGGTGGTACGCATTTCTAAGATCGAGCTTGGTGAAAATCTGGGCTCCATGCAGGGGTGTGAACACTGAATCCAACAGGGGCAACGGGTATCGGTTGCGAACCGTGATCTCGTTCAACCCCCTATAATCAATGCATGGACGAAGTCCGCCATCTTTTTTGCCCACAAAAAAGAAACCTGCGCCCATCGGGGAGGTGGAATTCCGGATCAACCCGGCAGCTAACGAGTCCCGGATGTAGGTCTCCATTGATTCGCGCTCAGGCCGTGAGAGGTTGTACAGCCTACTGGACGGGAACTCACTGCCCGGAACCAAATCAATGGCACAATCATACGGACGGTGGGGTGGAAGAGTGAGAGCCAGATCCTTGCTGAACACGTCGACAAGGTCGTGGTACTCCACCGGCACCGTCCCCAGATTGGGCGGGACTCTGACCTCCTCCTTAGCTCGGGAGCCGGGCGGAACCGAGGAACCTAGACACACCCGATGGCAGGTCTCACTCCACTGAACCACTACCCCGGACGGCCAATCAATCCGGGGATTGTGCTTCAACATCCAGGGAAATCCTAAAACCACACAGGAGGTGGCCTGAGTCACAAAAAACTTGATCACCTCCCGGTGATTTCCTGACACCACCAGAGTTACAGGTGGTGTCTTATGCGTGATCGGAAGGAGTAGGGAGCCATCTAGTGCCCGAACCTGTACAGGCGAGGTAAGCGCCACCAGAGGGAGCCCTATCTCCCTGGCCCATCTGCTGTCCAACAGATTTCCCTCAGAGCCCGTGTCCACCAGTGCTGGGGCCTTCAGGGTTGAGTCCTCATAAAGGATCGTGACTGGGAGTCGTGTGGCAATGTGGGTGTGTCCCACGTGAATGTCTCGGCCCACCCCTAGCCCAGTCTCTAGGGGCGGGGCGTTGGAGTTGAACCGCTCGGGGCACTCCCTCATATGGTGCTCTATCGCACCACAAACAAAACAGGCTCCGTGGTGCCCTAAATGTTGCCCTACTCGTGTCCATAGCTTCGTCAGTAGGGGGAGCTGTGGCCCCACGGAGCGCAGGGGCCGTGGAGCGTGGGGAAGGCGGAGCGCGGTCGGAACCGGAAGGTAGAGGGACGGCGCGTGCCCGGCCACGCCCTTCGTCTCGTTCCCGCTGACGTTCTTCTAACCGGTTGTCTAACCGTATGACAAGATCGATGAGCCCATCTAAATCCCGCGGTTCGTCCTTAGCCACCAGGTGCTCCTTAAGAACCAATGACAGTCCGTTTACAAAGGCGGCACGGAGGGCAGCGCTATTCCAGCCGGACCTCGCAGCCGCGATGCGGAAGTCGACTGCATAGGCAGCTGCACTCCGACGCCCCTGTCTCATCGACAGTAGCACAGTTGAAGCGGTTTCTCCTCTATTGGGGTGATCGAACACGGTTCTGAACTCCCTCACAAACCCATCATATGTCTGAAGGAGCCGTGACTTTTGCTCCCAGAGCGCTGTAGCCCAAGCGCGTGCCTCGCTGCGAAGCAGGTTTATTACATAAGCTACCTTGCTAGCATCAGTCGCGTACATGACTGGACGCTGTGCGAAGACGAGCGAACACTGCATAAGGAAATCCGCGCACGTCTCCACACAGCCTCCGTACGGCTCTGGGGGGCTTATGTATGCTTCCGGGGAAGGTGGGAGGGGTCGTTGAACGACCAGTGGAACGTCAATGTTACGCACAGGGTCTACGGGAGGGAGAGCCGCAGCGGCGCCCGGAGGGCGTGCTTCCACCTGCGCGGCGAGAGCCTCCACCCTGCGGTTCAGGAGGACATTCTGCTCGGTCATTAAATCTAACCGAGTCGTGAAAGCGGTGAGGATCCGCTGCAACTCACCGATTACCCCTCCTGCGGACGCCTGCGCGTCCTGTTCTTCCATTGGCCGTTCAACAGCCGGTTGACGCCCCTCGGGATCCATGACGTTGGCCGAGATATCCTGTTGGGAAAGTGTAGGAACACGGACCCACAACAGGGGGCGCAAATGAACGGACAATGGAGAAAGTCAAATCACAAAGTTTTACTGTTGTGAACTCACACAACAAACACAACAGATTACAAATACAGCAGGCTCGACGATAGGAGACGTCTGTCCAAGTCGAACCGGAACCAACCCGATTTCCTCTGCCACCAAACCCCGGGGATACTGGAGCCGCCAAGTCCCGAACCCCAGGTGGCCACTGCCTCCACTCGTCGGATCCGGTACTGCTGGCAAGGAACAGAAACAGTCAGGTGTGGGTGCGGCTGCACCCAGCAACACACAGGGTGGAAACACCACCTCTACCTCTTCTCAAAAACAACACTGAAGGATTGGAAGGTGAGTACTTATCTAGTCACGTCCAACACTGTCTTCAGCTGACCTTAAGCACAAGCAAAAAGTATTAACTCTTAGAATAGAGTAACTGGCTGAGTTCGTTACCTCCTTGGTAGAGCGATATCTCGGCAATGAGGTAGAGATGCCGTCCTGCTGATATACCTCCCTGTTGATGGATATCAGCTGTCTCGTCTCAGGTGATGGGTGACAGCTGTCACCCTGGCTGCTCCTGTGAGGCGGCAGCGCCCTCTGGTGCCTGGAGCCCTGCACTCCAGACAGGGCGCCCTCTGGTGGTGGTGGGCCAGCAGTACCTCCTCTTCAGCGGCCCACACAACAGATTTGGAATGTTCCAGATCTCTGCTGTGTAATTCCCAGCAGGTGGTGCTGCTGCACTGAACTTACTTCAAAAATTGATTACATTGTTTCAATTTCTTTCATATATTACATTACTTTTGTGCTCTGAAGACTTTGGTAATCCCATTTTTCACAACAAACTGTTCAGCCACCTGAATAAAAATAGATTTTCACCAAAGACTGGAGGAATTTCTAAAAACACTTCATGTTTTCAGATTTAAATCCAAATTATATCGTTTTGCAGTACACATGACAAATTCAGAAAGCTGAGATTGCTCTCAAGATTTTGAGATGCAACACATGGACACTATAATATGCAGGTAACTTAAAAGAGGAATTTCTTATAAGGTAAAGATTAAATGCTTTTGGACACCAGAGGTTTAAACCACTGGTTTGACCAAAATTTCCATAACAATTCAAGAGTACAATTTTTACAAATACATTTAACAGTTGTCATCTTTTCCTTCTAGTTAACCCCAAATGTTAACATTCTGTTTCCATTGAAAAATGTGAGTGAGCAACATGACAGAAAGCATCAGAAAGGCACAACAGCTCACATAGCTGTTAATAGCATCTCCTCCTGCACACTTAAAAAAAGCACACCCTCCACACAAGTATGTCTTTTTTTTTTTAAAGGGGGAGGGGGTATTGCCTTTGGCAGCTGAATGTTTCAGTTTCATGTAAAAGATCCTCAAGTCACAAATTGTGTGCATGCAGAAACCTCACCACCAAAACCCAAATCAGGTCTGAAATGACTTTCTTTGACCTGCAGGAAAACAATGAGCCATCTTCAAGAAGTACATACTGTATTTGTCCCTTCATGTATCCATTTATTTCAAATGAACTGAACTTTGTGGTCATGTATATTTTGTTGTACCAATGTGACGAGGTCCTTGAGTTATTCTGACTTTGTACTTTATTTCCAAAGTCTAGAAACATGACCTGATGATATTTTCATTACCTTTAGGATAGCAGCCTGGAACTCCGTTCACCTCACGGCATTCTTCAGTGGAGTCACAGGAATTATCGATACATTCCAAAGTGTAGTTTCCTGCACAGCGACACATCTTAGAGCACCCATCTCCAAACACAACCTCACCCGGCTGGAAAAGACACATCCAACAAAACATCAGCCTCGAGTACTTCAGGTACGAGAACACACTGACAGATGAACTGCTGGGAATGTCAGCAGTGACCTCTGACCTCATAATAGTTATTGTGGTCGTCCAGACAACCGCACTTGTCCAGCGGGCCACAGCGCCGTCCCTTGAAGACAAAACCTGGTTTGCAAAAGCAACCAGAGATACAGGAGCCAGTACAGTTGGATGACGGTTCCATGCAGGTGGGGATGCAAGCTGGACCACATTCTATATATTCAGCATCAGGAGGACATGGATCTGTGCAGGAGACAGACATCAAACAGGAACAAATATATCAAGGTATGAAAGGAGAAAACTCCACAGGGTTTTTGTGCTGTTGTTAGAACTGATTAATATTTATGAGTCATACTTGGTGTCGGTCTTGGAGTTGTTGGATGTGGTGTAGTTGGTCCTGGTGTTGTCGGTTGAACTGAAAACGAATGATAATGATGAGTCCTTCTGCTGCTAATGATGAATGCTGAAGAAGAGGACACTTACATCCCACTGCTTCTTAAACGTTTATTAATATGATTACAATACAGAGCGATGGGTGAAAAATCAATACTCACGGTGTTGAGATATTTAATTTTATAATCTAAGAATCAATTTTTAAAGTCCATACTCAAAATAATTCAAATTAATTCCACAGAAATAAGGTGAAAATTGTAGCAATACGTTCATTCAGTAGAGGGCGCAATGCTGTAGACCGTAGAGGGTTAGGGTTAGGGTTAGCCACAAGACAAAAAAACAAAACAAAAAAACAACGTCAAACTGCAGGAATTTCTACAGAGATCAAACTGAGGACTAATGATTTTTTACTTAAAGGTGCCTCAGGTAGAGTGCAAAAATTTGGGTTGGAGTGAGTCTTTATTTGTATGGTTAAACGTTGAGATGCGCCGACCATGATCGAGCTCGAGGCGTGACAGAATTAAGGTGCCCCGACAACTGCACGACTTTGATCCGTGCACCTGCACGCACATCGTCGTAACGATCCCAGCCACTGTGTTCCCAGCTGGACGCCTTGCTTTGTTCTACTGGCTACCACGCGTTGTGCGCTGGACGCTGCGTGTATAAAATAATTATTTTATACACGCAGATTAGAATCATTTTCTGTCAGAGTTGGCTGTTGAAAACGCCTCTCATCGCTTCCGGAACCACAGCGGAGCGCTCCAGCTGCAGCTTTTCTGTCTCTCTTGCGCACGTGCGCTTAATGAGGTGGAGAACGCATTTGGAACCGTCTACAAAGGTAATTATTTGTAATGTTTATATTGTATTTATTGTAATGGCTTGGTAAAACAGTTGCATGTGGATCCCTTCTTGTGTGCAGCTATAAAGGTTTGTTTATGAGAGATTTAACATCTCGTTATAATCGTTCAAACAAGATGCGGTGAGCTAACGCAATCACTCGCACTCACACGCTGTGTTTTTGACTTGCTTGCGCAATGTTCACTTGAAGTTCATGTCATTAATGTGCGATGGAGATTTTGAACATTTACAATGAGTTTACAATGAGTTTGAGACATGTTTACTCTCGTGCACGGCAGAGTGCGTGCAAGTGCATGGATCAAAGTCGTGCAAGTGTCAGGGGGCCTGCGAGCACCACGGAGCTGATTCTTGTGGCTGCACGTTTGGCTGCACTGGTCACAGCAGAGGAACAGAACATCCACTCTTCATTTTCAGAACAGAAAATACACGTGTTGTATTGTGAGGTAAGTGTGTCATCCTAGTGCTAGTACACACATTAAAACTGGGTGTTGTCCATGACTGAATCGTAGCAAAGGTCCCACGGGAATGACTTCAATGAAGCCTTCAACTTTGTGCAGAGAGTTCAGCTCACTTTCATGAGACTGCATCATGTTTGATAAATTTATTGTGAGTGATTTTTTTTCTAGTGTGCCAACAATTGAATAGTGTTTCAGCACACTTCATCACAACTGTAAAAGTTGGACTGTGCACAGCAGCATCGCATCCCATCCCACAGCGCTGAGTGATTATAGCGATCGGTTATAATCACTGTGGCAACATTTACTGTGGCAGCAGCTGCCGACAACAACCCCCCCCTCCTCAACATGAGAATGATAACCCATTTTGCCAGTACTCACTTTATCGTCACCCTTTCTTGACTTCAATGAATATAAATACTTATTTTATAAAAAAAAAAATAAAATAAAGACATCTTTCTTGACCTCATATTTAACTGTTGACAGCAATGTAACGGTAAAACTTACAATTCTGAACCTACATTGTTTATAAACTAACTATTAACATGCATGCACATAACTGGTACTCATGGTGCTTGCGTGTGCTAAAAATAAATGATGCGCAGCAGAAAACACGAGGGAAGCACTTGATAAGAGGAAAGCAATGACAGATTGTAGTAAAAGTGATTCCCTCTGCTGTGCATCAATGATGTTTAGCACACACAAGCACACTGAGTACCAGTTATGTGCACCCTGACTATTAAATTCTTTCTAAACATTTTAGTTGTTGAAATTATTATTATTATTATTATTATTATTATTATTATTGTTATTAGTAGTCTTAGTCATATGAAAAATGTCTTCAAAAGTGGACCTTTAATCTAGGGGTGTTGTGGGGTAGCACATCCCCCCCACACCCCCTTTCCACCTGGATTCACCCCTGGTTTGCTGTCTGAGAAGGAAGAATGGATAATGTATATTTATGCAGAAAAGTGAAAAAACACAACCAGATTGACAGGTAAGAAAGTTTTATCAGTGTATTTTGACAGCACAGAAAAAACAATCAATATTATCAGATACGTATTTTCTGTATGACCATGTGGCCGAAGCATGTAATTTTTCGCCCCAATGCACAGTTTTTAGTTCAGTCTTTCCTTTTGATGGTTTAACCCTTTATCTTTTACACCACATGATCAAAGTAACCTCCTCGTCTGAAGTTTCCTAAGAAACAAATCATCCGACTCCAGTTTTCTGGAAAACCACCGAGCAAATTCAAGTTTCCTTGCCATTTGCTGGGGAGTTAGTTCGCTGTGAGCATGAATTTTGTATGGAAAGAGATGCTGATCAGTCCTTAGGATGCTTTGCACAGAACTGAATGATTTTTGTTCTCTGAATTAGGGTCAACTGCAGCATTTTTCCTGCACTGTAATGTCTTGCAGAACAAACTTTGGGGTTCCTGAAATGAGAAAAACACCATTATTTCCCAGTAAAACCATTTCCTGGTATTCATATTTCAGAGTACCTTTGGGTACATTTTTTTAGACACCCGTTATCTGAATACATCACAAGTAAACTGAAACTAAATGTCATTTATCCAAGTTTAGTAGCACCGTATCGTGTTTAAACCAAAAATAAGTGAGGATACTTTCACTTTGCTTATCTACTTATCAGATATAGACCTAACAGATTATACATGTTTACTTAGTTTATACTAACAAGTATATAAAAAATTAAGTATACTTGGTTTATACTGACAAGTATACATGAAAGTATACATATACTTAGATAATCTGACAGATATATTTGAAGCTTCTTCTACTTGGAGATATAAGAAGAAAGTGTCTTCTGGTAACATAAATCATGTGTGGTGGATTTTGTTGTCTAGGGATGAGGTGGGGGGGGGGGGGGGGGGGGGTTGGTGTCCAGACATTCCTGGTATCAAATCACCATCAGACCAGAAAATTACCTCTTTTTCATCAGTCATTCATGTTGGTTGATTCAATGTTGTCAATGGCATTTTTGGCAACAGATTGATGAACAGGTGACATCTAGAGCTGATATTTGTTTGATGTTGAATTGACATTTGTTTGCCTACAGGGAATGCTTTATTATATCCTTTATTTAACCATGTTAGTCCCATTGAGCTCAAGACCTCTTTTACAAGGGAGACCTGGACATTATTTTTAAAGTTTCCAATACATTTAACCTGCATGTTTTTTGATGTGGGAGGAAACCCACACAAACACGGGGAGAACATGCAAACTCCGCACAGAAAGGCCACAGGTGGGAATCGATCCTGTGAGCTTCTTGCTGTGAGACAACAGTGCTAACCACTAAGCCACTATGCTGCAACTTAGGAGGAACATCTCACCTGTGCAGGCCATGACACACACAGCATCAACTGCAATATCTGTCAGAGCAGTCTCTCCGTAGGTCCCCACAATAACAAACTGAAATAAGGAGAGGGGTCAATATTAATGGAAGCACAAGTACATACTCACAAACACATACATAGTCTGTTTTTTTACCTGAATGTCAGCAGTTCCCTGGTAGCGGACCTCTGCAGGCTTCCAGCTTGCACCCTGGTTTCCTTTGACAGTGAACAGGGCAGGTCCAAGACTTCCACCTGCTTGATATAAATTGTGAGTAATCACATACAAGTCAAATGGACAGTAGTCCATCTCTGTGTTCCTTCCAGAACAGACAACACGACACGTTCATCCTATCACCTGCAAGTATGTGCACACTGAGCTCCATGGTCATGCTGTTCCCATACAAGTAGTAGTAGAAGGTGAGTTCCAGGCATCCAGGGGAGCTTACTACAGGACTTCTGATCTGAGCCTGGACTCCAGGGATGGCCTCCACAGAATCCAATAACATATAGGATCCAACTATTCAAAACAAACAACACATATGTCTTGATATTAATGTATTAATAACTAGCAACTCAAAAGTATTGAGATTATGTTGTAAGATTGTTCCAGTTGTACTGTACATTCAGCAACTGATTACATTTCAAATTAGAACACAGCGCTCAGAGCGCAAACCTCCGCCAACACTAGTTTCCAATTCCACAAATTTTTACGTTGGAAAAAAAGTTCAAAGTCAAAGTCCTGTTAGAAGTGGGTTTTTATAATATAATACAAAATACAGATCAAAAGGGCTTTTCAATGTTAAAATCAAATATCTGCTAAGCCACAATACGGATCAGATGCAGATCAAACTTAGTCTATTCATTGAGAGTGCCAGTTTGCACCTCATTGTCACAAATGAAAGTGATTGGGGCATGTTTGATTAAGATATAACGTAAAATGTACACGAAATGGGCTTTTCAATATTAAATCAAATGTCCACAAAATCCATAATCCGGATCAAACTTTGTCAGGTGATAGTGAGTGTTAGTCTGCACCTCACTTAAAATATGAGAGTGATTGGGGCACGTTTGATTAAGATATAATGTAAAATATACATTAAATGGGGTTGTCAATGTTAAATTTGAATGGCCACAAAATCTGTAATCTGGATCAGATCCAGATCAAACTTTGTCAGTCAACAATGCTCTCAGTACATAACACTCTCAAATACAAAAGAAATTTGATCTTTTTTGACAGTTTCAGTTTTTGAAAATTCGTTCAATGTTACGATTTCCAATTATCCAAAATTTTTCCTTACCTATGACCTTGAAATTTTAATCACTTATTGCCTATAAGGATATGAATCTTCAGTAAAAAGTTCATAATGATATATGAAAAACGGTGGCTCCAGGCTGTTCATAAACAAACAAACAGAAGCAAAAACACAACCTCCTCCATCTTGGTTGGTGGAGGTAATTAATCCTATCCAGCTCAGATTACTGGTTAGTGTAAACAATCCAAAACATATTCAGTAACTTGGAAATGTTTATATATCTGCTGCTGATTTGTGGGGGAGTTTTAAATGGCCATAATTCCTAAATGGTCAAAGTGATACTTTTGTTAAACCCCTTGAATTAAAAACTGAAAGTCTACATTAGAATCACATCAAGCATTTCATTTCAAGTTCATTATGATGCTGTATTGAGGCAAAATTACAAAAATTGCATCACTGCTCATCAAATACCACTATTTTGTAGTTTTACAATAAAGGAACATCTTTTAAATATAAAACAGAATCTGAAGAATTTTCACATCTCTGTATTACTGTTAGAATTCTGACATTTTAAACTGAATTCCAATGTTTTGTTCTCTGAGTTATAATATTTTTGTGTCCTAATCATAAATCTAGGCAGACTTTTACCCAGTATGTCCTGCAATCAGCTCATCTGAACATTTGCCACCTTCATAGCAACCATATTTTCTGGAGTAAAAGTCAGAGTTTTTAATTTTTATTATTTAACTAGTTTGAGATGTCCTGTGACTTAAAGTGAGGAAAATAAGTATTTGAACACCCTGCAATTTTGTAAGTTCTCCCACTTAGAAATCATGGAGGGGTCTGAAATTTTCAGGTGCATGTCCACTGTGAGAGACATAATCTAAAGAAAAAAAAAAAAATCCAGAAATCACAATGTATGATTTTTTAAAATAATTTAATTGTATGTTACTGCTCCAAGTAAGTATTTGAACACCTGTGAAAATCAATGGTAACATTTGGTACAGTAGCCTTTGTTTGCAATGACAGAGGTCAAACGGTTCCTGTAGTTCTTCACCAGGTTTTCACACACTGAAGCAGGGATTTTGGTCCACTCCTCCATACAGATCTTCTCTATATCTTTCAGGTTTGGAGTTTCAGCTCCCTCCAAAGATTTTCTATTGAGTTCAGGTCTGGAGACTGGCCAGGCCACTCTAGGACCTTGAAATGCTTCTTACACAGCCCCTCCTTAGTTGCCCTGGCTGGGTGTTTGGGGTCACTGTCATGCTGGAAGACCCAGCCATGATCCATCTTCAATGCTCTTACTGAGGGAAGGAGGTTGTTTGCCAAAATCTCACAATACATGACCCCATCCATCCTCCCTTTGATACGGTGCAGTCGTCCTGTCCCCTTTGCTGAAGAGCACCCCCAGAGTATGATGTTTCCACCCCCATGCTTCACGGTTGGGATGGTTTTCTTGGGATTGTTCTCATCCTCTAAAAATGGTAAGTGGAGTTGATTCCAAAAAGCTCTATTCTGGTCTCATCTGACCATATGACCTTCTCCCATGCCTCCTCTGGATCATCCAGATGGTCACTGGTGAACTTCAAACGGGCCTAGACATGTGCTGGCTTGAGCAGGGGGACCTTGCTGCCCTGCAGGATTTTAAACCTTGACAGCATCATGTGTTACTAATGTAATCTTTGTGACTGTGGTCCCAGCTCTCTTCAGGTCATTGACCAGGTCCTCCTGTGTCGTTCTGAGCTTTCTCAGAATCATCCTTACCCCACAAAGTGAGATCTTGCATGGAATCCCAGACCGAGGGAGATTGACAGTCATCTTGTGTTTCTTCCACGTTCTAATAAATAATCATAACAGTTGTTGTCTTCTACCAAGCTGCTTGCCTGTTGTCCTGTAGTCCATCCCAGCCTTGTGCAGGTCTACAGTTTTGTCCCTGGTGTCCTTAGACAGCTCTTTGGTCTTGGCTATGGTGGACAGGTTGGAGTGTGATTGATTGAGTGTGTGAACAGGTGTCTTTTATAGAGGTAACTGTTGTGTGGGCCGCTGAAGAGGAGGTACTGCTGGCCCACCACCACCAGATGGCGCCCTGCTTGGAGTGCGGGCTTCAAGCACAGAGGGCGCCGGAGCCACTGGGAGTGACAGCTGTCACTCATCATCAGCACCAGCTGTCACTCATTCAACTCATCACCATAAAGGCCGGACTGCAACTCCACCTCCTCGCCGAGAAATCAGCTACCTTGGAGGTAATTTCTCTGCTGACTTACAACATTGACTAATAGTCTGAACTTCTTTGCAGCCGTTTTCCTGTGGTGTTGCCTTATCTGTGGGATTGGCATTTGGTGTGATCAGCGACGGCTTCGCTTCACACCCCAACCAGATAAGTGGTTAGACAGGAGCTGCACGAGTGTGTGACTGGAGGTGGAGTTGCTCCCTCCCAAAAGAACACAGACTGTGGGATTACTGAGTGTGCGTACTCACACTCACCTGTACTGTTTCTGTTCTCTGCCAGCAGTACCAGGTCTGACAGCTGGAGACGGTGACCACCTGGGGACTCAGGACTTGGCGGCTCCGGTGTTCTTCAGATCCGTTGGCGGTGAGGGCCGTGTGGGATCCGGCTCAGTTCTGGACGGGCGTCTCCTATCCTCAAGCCTGCCCACACGTCACCCAACGTAATTGACTGTAGTTCCAAACTGGTTGTTGTCTGTATTCCGTTGTGCACAATTTACAACATTAAATTGTTACTGTTTGGCTTATCCATTGACCGTTCTTTTACGCCCCCTGTTGTGGGTCCGTGTTCCTACACTTTCACAACAGTAACAAGTTCAAACAGGTGCAATTAATACAGGTAATGAGTGCAGAATAAGAGAGCTTCTTAAAGAAAAATTAACAGGTCTGTGAGAGCCAGAATTCTTGCTGGTTGGCAGGTGTTCAAATACTTATTTGCAGCAGTAACATACAAATAATTTTTTTTTTTTTTTTTAAATCATACATTGTGATTTCTGGATTTTTTTTTTTAGATTATGTCTCTCACAGTGGACATGCACCTAAGATGAAAATTTCAGACCCCTCCATGATTTGTAAGTGGGAGAACTTGCAAAATCGCAGGGTGTTCAAATACTAATTTTCCTCACTGTATAGTCTGGTGTGTCTTATGTACCAGATGTATACATTTGGTATAAAAAGATAAAATCAAAGTTTTTATATCAATTTTAATTTTAAACTATATACATACATCTTCAACCGCTTATCTGGGGATTTAAAAATATAAATTTTTTTTCTTTTAAAAGTATATTTTGTAGTGTTTACAAAATACTGTATTGTTCTTGTGCAATGTAGATGAGTCGCCAATAAAGCTGACTGATTGAAACGCTAAGAAATAACAATAATAAAAAGTACAGAAAAATCCCAAATTTAACAGCTAATGTCTGTGTGTGTGTATGTGGCTCGCATATCTCTCTGACTGTTTGCCAGATTGACCTCAGCTTTCGGATATGGCTTGTGCGTGGCACAATGATGTGCATCCTCTATTATGAAAAACCTTTATTCTTACATTAAACCTTTATTTTGACATTGTAACATCAGTACTTCCAAAATGCCGCCCCCTGTGTCGTCTCTGTCCTGCAAAACCTCCATTTATGTACAGATTTCCTTCTAAATGTGTTTCCATGTTCCGTTTATTTCATCATAAAAAACTGATAACTTAAAAAATATATATACATATATATCAAACTATTATGGCTTTATTTTTACACAAAATGTGTGACCCTGTGCAGTAAATCAAGCATATCCTTTCTTCTTCTGTGACATTTAATGGCAGCCGGCATCCTTATTGTTGCACTGCTGCATCAGTCCGTTATAGCAGGACTAATTCCTCTCCATGAGTCCGTCTGTTAAGTATTTAAAAAGCCAACACTTCCCCCTCTCACGTGACCTTATGTCAAAAATACTTCCTACAGAAACTTCTTTCAGGCCTTACAATAGATTTCCTTCAGTTTTTACTCTTTAATAGATGAACCATTCAAAAATGATGAGATATAGTTTGTAAAATAAATTATCATATACCTATAAATGATACGCCAATATGATTGGATAAAACACTAAAGAATAAATAGCAATACACCCTTTTCGCGGACGGGTAATATTTTTCATACCACCCGAATAATCAGCCAATCCGGATAGCCGAGCGGCGCCACAACAAAGAGGCACGGTCAGAGGAACTTTGAAATACTGGTGAGTCACTATTAATAATTTCTTACGTGTCCAACCTCGTAGGTTGATCGTTAAAATTACATTTGTTAGTTCTAAAAGCCATCATAATTATTTATAGGAAAACGTTCTATTTTATTTTTTCTAAGGTTTGAACTTTGAGTGTTTACACAGGAGAGAAAAGTGAGTAAATGTTAATACCCGGTTGAGAAAAGTGTATAAAGTGTGTAGTGAGGGGTTTTACAGCCTTAAAACATCTATAATAATTGTAAAAAATAACGCTGACTACTTCGCGGATTTCGCCTATCGCGGGTTATTTTTAGAACGTAACTCCTGCAATAAACGAGAGACCACTGTATATGATAAAATCGTTATCAAGTTGTTCACCAATGAATATGGCTTTTTACACCCTTCAGAAAACCATACAACATTTATCATTTATAGGTATATGATAAAATCGTTATCAAGTTGTTCACCAATGAATATGGCTTTTTACACCCTTCAGAAAACCATACAACATTTATCATTTATAGGTATATGATAAAATCGTTATCAAGTTGTTTTACCAATGAATATGGCTTTATACACCCTGAAGAAAACCATACACATACTCAGGGTGTTATGGTTTTCTTCAGGGTGTATAAAGCCATATTCATTGGTGAACAACTTGATAACTGATAATATTTTGAGGGGTAATTAAAGCACTGTGTTAAATACTGCACTAATATATTCATTGGTTATGATTTTTATGATTACAACTGGTGCCATTTGAAAGCACTGCATTCTGGTGATGGCATTTCACAACATTTTATTGAGAATTCAGTTGGTCTGGTGGTGGTATTTTACAGTATTATCTGGTGATGGTCTTTTTTAATTACATTTTTTAGCTCCCAATTTTCTACAAGAATACAAACTTCCTACGGTCACTAGTACTGAAAATCGGTGCAATTTATATTCAGTGTGACTTTTGCAGATATGGTTTTTACCTTCAAGAGGATTTTTTTTTTTTTTTACAGGTGAGTCTTACACTCCAGAAAATATAGCAAATAGATAGAAACTTGTGTAGTATTTCAAAGATAAATAACTATATAAATGAATGAATAAATAAAAAGGCATATTGAATTGAGTGTTTCCAAACCAGAATGCTGCAGTTTTATTCATGACTTACTTCCCGGTTTGGAAAAGTCGTCATTTGGTCCGGTGCCGTCAGTGTCCGTTGGTCCAGTCCACTGAATGAAGCCATTCACAGCTGGGTTCTCAGGAGCAGGAGCCGTCCATCCACACAGATCATCAGGTACGTCAAAGTCACAATGAGAAACACAAGCTGTGGAAACATTTGGAGACTTAACAGAGTTTTTTTTTGTGCATATTTTTGTGTGACTGTGATGATGCTGATGGATACCCACAGGGACATGGTCCTTCTGTAATGACAATATTATCCAGAGCTGAGTCACAGGAGTCGGACACACCTCGCCTGGCCTCAAACACAACCTGCAGAATGGAATCTTATCATCTGAGTCACATGAAAACCCCATTAGTGAACAACTGCACCTGCTGCTGGACAACTCATCAGGTCAAAGGTTTGGCAATTTAATGGACATAGCATGATAAAAATCTCTGCCAAGCTTTTGGATGTGGCAACAGGAACAAGATATATCCACACAGCATTAGAACTGAGTGTGCGGTATATAAAATTATTATTATATACACGTATTGCTTGACTGAATTCTTGTAAAGATATGGTGGCTTGAATGATTTCGTTTTCAAGAAATAACTCATGACTCACATTGATGCTCTGATTGACAGTCACGGAGACAGAACCTTCCAGCCAAGATGGACTTTGAAACCCAGTCTTCTTCCAAACCTCCTTCTCACCATTCGAGCTTTTGAGCAGAACTCTCAATACATTCTGGCCATCAGAACCATACATGTAGTACCAAAACTGGACACAGATTTCAGAGGCTGATGTTGATAGAAGAGGACTCCAAACTTGGGCAGTCTGTCCATTAGCCACATTGTCACATTCATGGTAGATGTAGTAGCCCTCTGCAAAAGGAGGGAGAAAGACAGGAAAATATATTTAGCTTATTCTTAAAAAAGTAATTTATACCATGGAAGCATGTCTTTTTATACCAAAAACATAAATCCACAAACACTTACCATTACCATCCATAATGGCCCCTTCACTCATAACACAATTGAGGCCAAATGGTGCATGAAGGAGGATTCAAATGTCAGTCATGAAAAATCAAAGCCCCCTCAAATGCCTCATACCGCAGCTGGCACAACCATTCTGCTACAGCACATGCACTTCACATTCGCGGCGCGCTCGTGCTGGGAACCCAGTCGAACGGCATCAAGATGAGGTCGTACTCCCATCTGACCGTGGTCATAACATTCGTACAGCATGTCGTACACGTCAGACCATTCAGACCACGGTCGAGGGGCTGCACGAAATGACCCGCCACATAGAACCCTGGCAGAACGTGGTGAACAAGCTAGCCTTCACACCAGCAACTAAATGAGGGTGAATGGCGTCGAATGGCCATTCCACCCACGCTCGGCCAGAATTGAGGTGCCACCCACAAACTTCCAACAGCAGTCACTGGGCACTTAGAAAATGCCTGCAGCCAGCATGAATGTAATGCACAGGACACCACCTGACTGCTGTGTCATCCCTACTCACAGCTGGAGAACACATATTGTGCCATGAAGAACATCACCTCTCAACATGCCACCGCAATGCACATGTGTCGGCAGGCTCTCATGACATGGTGAAAAATAAAAACACATATCACCTTTGGAACACGGTCAGCTGTGCCTCAGCGCACACTGCAGACACCATCAGGCATCAGGCTGAGGCTCATGTGAAAATATCCATCTGATTATGTGAACGACCAGCTGGCGAGGCAAATGTCACATCCACCACGTGAGTTATAATTTGTTTCCTCAGTTCCAACCCAAAACTGCCGCTGCAGGATTGTACAGCATTCGTACACAGCTGTCCGACTGTCTGTCCTTCCCGACAGAGGGTCGGTATTCCATGTGTCAGCTGGCTCAGGGAAAAACCCATGCCTAATTCACCCAACTTCCTGTTATGTGTGAAGGGGCCATGAACGTGTTCTTCAAGGCTTAATCTTTGTCCCCATCTTGTTCTAAATTAGTGATGTAAATGAAGTGTATCCATATTGGACCAGTCTACAAACTGGGCCACAGCCCATTTTCAATTCCATGCAAGGCTGTTCCATGTACATCATTGTGACATCAAAAGAATGCACCACGTTAGATTTAGTGTGCTTGTGTTGTTGTTTTTTGACAACATTATGACATAATAGCCTTGCATGTATTTGAGAATGGGGTGGTCCAATTTTGGAGCTGGTCCAATATAGGTATGCTTCCCCTAGCCAACACAACTGGTAACATCTATATACTGATGATACAGTCATATATTCAGCTGACCCCCGTCTATCCATTCTGCTTCATAAACTCTTCAACAAAGCCTTACCTCTATCCAAAGTATTTTCGCAATGTCCACCTGCCTCTCAATTCCAAAAAGACTTAAGGTTTGATGTTCAACTCGAAAAATGGCAACTCCAGCTTTTCCTGATGGCTGAAGAGTTGGCACTGGACTTGACCATTGCCTATAAACACCTCGCCTGACAAGCTATCTCACTTAACTCCCACACTGATAATCCACTGAAAAAGAAAAAAAAAAAAAATCAAAGCTAAACTTGGCTTCCTGTTTTAGAACAAGGCTTCCTTTACGCACTCCACTAAATATACTATTGCAAAAATGATCACCTCTGTTTGATCATGGCAATGTAATAAAAAGCCTTCAGCCTCTCTCATGTTTTATCTCCAGTGTTTTCTCATGCTTGCTTCTTTGTTACAGACTCACGCACCATTCTGGGTTTCCTGAGTTTGCCCGTCATTTCTAGATTTGGTCACATGGTAGGATTGAACTCTGTACATTGACCTTCTGATTGAGTTCTCGCACAAAGATTATCTGTTGAACTGATCACCCATTTGCCTGACTTCAGTCTGTACAAAGACCAAACCTGTTACATGCTGGGAGAAACTGTGCCTTTAATAAGTGCATAAAAATGGCATTCTAAAAAAATAATTTAAAAACTAAAAACTCTTACACTTTAGCCTTTGTTAATTTTATGAAAGTTTCCAATCATCTTTTAGCAAGTTAACAGTCAGCATTTGGCGCATTTTTATCTTTTTGAGAAACAGGACATAACAGATTGACCTCGTTATCAGAGGTAATTACAGGACATTAGTCTCGCAAGAAAATCAGTCTATCAAAAACTGTTGATATAGTTCAAGGAAAAGCACCAAATCAATAGGAAATGATCAAATCTAACAGGATTTTCTGGGATCTTGGTGCATTTTCAGATATGGTGCGTTTGGATATTCTTTAGTTCTTTCTTTATTTCCTTTTGCAGAAGATCATTTTGAGTAAAGCATTTTTCCAGGACTCACTTCCATCAGGGTAATCTCCACTAGGGCCGGTTCCAATTGTGGGTGTTTGACCTTTGTGCCGAGTCCAGTCACTGTTGTCTTCCGTTCCTTGCTTAAAGCTGCAGAATGGTGCACTCGGCTGGTTAAAATCACAGGAGGTCAGCACTACTAAATGAAGAAATGCAAAAACAGACCAGCAGAAAGAGCAGCAAAGAGAGAGAAGAGACAGTACTGTGTAACTGGTGATGCAACAAACAAAATTGCACGATGCACAGTTTAAGTAGTCCCAGCAACAGAAGCCTATAACTCTTTCAACATTCCATGGGTATCTAGGCAGCTTCCCTCATGAGTTTTCTTCCTGCATTTTAATTTTTTGAGAAGTGCTGATTGTAGCCTATGTTGATTTTTGCAAAAGTGCTTGATTCGATTGACCGTCATTGCAAATTTCTCGAGAAGTTTTGACTCACTGGGTGCAATATTGAGAAATATTGGTTTCTCAGAAAGCAAAAGACTGAGAACCAGGCCCTACTGTTTCTGGGTCAGGCTCACAATATCTCACTCACTCCTCATATCTCACCACTGACATTATGTTTTTGGATCCTCTGCCTTTGAGATTGCAAGAAACCTGGGAAGAGCTTATGGAGTCATGAGTTTGACAGACACAAAAATCCAAGTTTTAAGGGTCCTGGGAATTCATAGCTTAGTGTATGGTTGTAAGACCTCAATGTTAGCCAGTGACCTAAGGCAACAACCAGATAGATTTAGTACAAGGTCTTTTCCAAGGATCTTTGGGTACCAGTGAAATGACAGTCACCATTTGAATTGTGAGTGAAGTTCACGTGTGACATTTAGGCCATGTGGTTTGTTTTGGAGGGCATGGTTCAGGATCAGTGTGGAGGAGCTGAATGGCTAGAGAAGGCTGAGGTGATGGTCTAGTGGTTAAGCGTTGGACTTGAGACTGAAGATCCTCGGTTCAAATCCCAGCCTGAAAGGAAAATCACTAAGGGGCCTTGGGAAAGGTCCTTAATCGCCAAGTTGCTCCTGGTGTGGAGTGGGTGCCTTGCATGGCATCAGCCTGACATTGGGGTGAATCTGAGGCATTGATGTGTAAAGCACTTTAAGCGTCTGATGCAGATGGAAAAGCGCATATAAATGCAGTCCATTTCATTTCATTTAACCATCCAAGCTGTCTACCATATGGATGAGACTCTGCTGACCTCAAGTGAGGATGTAATAAAGCACTGGAAGGAACACCTGCATTCGAATGGAGTGCCCTCTGTAGTCGAGGCAAAGCTTGAAGCTGATGGGGGATCATCATCAATTTCCCTGGTGGACGTCACTGAGGTAGCCAAACAACTCCAGAGTGACCAAGCCCCAGGGCTGATGAGATCCATCCAGAAATACTGAAGGCTCTGGGTGTGAAGGGACTGTCTCAGATGAGACGTCTCTTCAACACTGCATGGAGGTCTGGGACAGTGCCAAAAGAGTAGGAAACTGGGGTGGTGATCCTCATACTTAAAAAAAAGAGACCAGAGAGCATGTGCCAATTACAGGGGCATCACGCTACTCAGCCTCCCTGGTAAAGTCTGCTCCAGGGTACTGGAAAGGAGTGTTTGACCAATAGTCGAACTTCAGATTAAAGAGGAACAATGCGGCTTATGTTGTGGCTGTGGAACAACCGACCAGCTTTTCACTCTCACAAGAATCCTGGAGGGGGCCTGTGAGTATGCCCATCCAGTCTACACGTGTCTTGTGGACTTGGAGAAGGCACATGATTGAGTACCCCAGGAGATACTGTGGGAGGTGCTGCAGGAGTATGGAGTGAGGGGTTCTGTTCTCAGGGCTATCCAATCTCTGTGCTCACAAACTGAGAGCTGTATTCGGGTCCTCGCCAGTAAGTTGGACTTGTTTCCGATGAGGGTTGGCTTCGCAAGGGCTGCACTTTGTCACTAATCCTGTTTGTGATATTCATGGACAGGATATCAAGGTATCATGGGGGTGAGTCTTCAGTTTGGTGAGCTCATAGTCTCATCACTGCTTTTTACAGATGATGTGGTCCTGTTGGCTTCATCAGCATGTGACCTTCAGCACTCCCTCGGCTGGTTCGCAGCTGAGTGTGGTGCGGCTGGGATGAGGATCAGCACCTCTAAATCTGAGGCCATGGTTCTCAGCAGGATGAATTGCCTACTATGGGAAGGGAATGAGGTCTTGCCACAAGTGAAGGAGTTCAAGTACCTCGGGGTCTTGTTCACACGTGAGGGGACAATGGAGCATGAGATTAGCCAAAGAATCAGCGCAGAAGGGATGGTATTGCATTTGCTTTACCATACTGTTGTGACAAAAAGGAAGCTGAGCCAAAAGGCAAACCTCTCAATCTACCGGTCAATCTTCATTCCGACTCTCACCTATGGCCATGAGGATTGGGTCATGACCAAAAGAAGTAGATCTTGGATACAAGCGGCTGAAATGGGTTTCCTCAGGAGGGTGGCGAGTGTCTCTCATAGAGATCAGACACTCAGTTATTTATGAGGAGCTCAGAGTAGAGCCATTGCTCCTTTGAGTTGAAAGGAGCTGAGGTGGTTTGGGCATCTGGAGGATGCCTCCTGGGCGCCTCGCTAGGGAGGTGTTCCAGACATGTCCAGCTGGGTAAGACCCAGGACTAGGTGGAGAGATCATATCTCCACATCGGCCTGGGAACACCTTGAGATCCCCCAGTCAGAGATGCTTAATACGGCCCAAGAAAAGGAAGTTTGAGGTTCCCTGCTGGAGCTGTTGCCCCTGTGACCTGATCCCAGATAAGCAATTGAAGATGTATGTATGTAAGTAAAAGGTCAAAAAATTGTAAAAGGGATTCAATCAATTCAAAATTTCAGAGGAATGCAACACTCTTGAACTAGCTAAGCTACAGAGGTGTGATCACGAAACAATCAAATTGTTGCAAACAGCCAACATGGTCTAAATAAATGTGTACAAGAAAAGATATAAATAAACTGCAAAAGACTTGAGAAGAATTAGATGTGGCACTACCAGGGACCCATTATCCCCCAGTCCCACCATATTCCAGAACTGCAACATATCTGGAGTGTCCAGAAGTACAAGATGTTCAGTGCTCAGAGACATGGCCAAGGTAAGGAAGACCGAAACACAACCACTACTGAACAAGACTCACATGTTGAAATATGAACACTGAGCAAAAAATATCTAAATACAGATTTTTCAAAGGTTTTATGGACAGATGAAATGGGACTGACGAGATGGGTGGGCTTGTTGGACTTATTTGGACAACTCTTAACCCCTTAACGCCCAAATTTATATAGCTATATATAAAAAAATGTTCTGTGTGTTTTTGCCTTTAAGTAGATTGTAAATAATGTTGAGATTATTAATTTCACTTTTGCACAAAAACTAGATAGTAATATTGTTATAATGTTATGTTATAATGTTATAATAATAATGATGGCATGTTGCAAATTTGCGACAACGGGCATACAGGTCAATTTGGTAAGTTGCATATTTGAGTCAGAGATTGTAGCATATATGCAACGATGGGCGTTAAGGGGTTAAAAGCAAACATCCATGGGTTTTGTTCAGAAGAAATACCGGCTTTGCAGTGAACAACATACAAGGTCTGTTAGAAAAGTATCGGACCTTTTTATTTTTTGCAATAATCTTATGGATTTGAATCACGCGTGATTGCATCAGCCAAGCTTGAACCTTCGTGCGCATGCGTGAGTTTTTTCACACCTGTCGGTTGCGTCATTCGCCTGTGAGCAGGCTTTGAGTGAATACTGGTCCTCCCCCCTCGTCGGATTTTCATTGTGAGGAAAATGTCTGAACGGCTGGAGCAGCAATGCATCAAATTTTTCCAGAAACTGTGAGAGACAGCCAGGTGGAAAACATTCGGAAAATTCAGATGGCTTTCAGTGAAGATCTTATGGGCATCACAGAGATTAAGGAGCATTACAACCGGATTAAAGACGGCTCACAGTGGCTGAGGGCGCGCCGCGCTCCGAGTGGCCATTGACAGGCTGAAACGACCGGATCATTTCCAAAGCAAAGGCTGTGTTGATCCAGGACGTCGTCTGGCCAGAGAAATGGCAGAAAAGGTGGACATCAGCACTTTTCCAGCACATTCCACTGTTAAAGGAGATTTTGTCATGGAAACAAGAGTGGAGGAATTCGCCACGGAGCCGCTAATGGCGCGGAACGAAAGCACCTCCATGTTGGTCTCACAGGACATGTTGTGACATGCTCAGCTCTTCGACAATTTCTCGGATACTCACTCGACTGAAAAGCCACCCAAAGCCCCCTGAATCCTGTGAGACTTCCAACACAGAGGTACTTTTTGTTCTGCGCCATTATGCAGCTCCGTCCTGACACATGAATTCCGCCGCACGTCTTTCATTGCAAAATCTCCTGTAACAGTGTAATGTGCCAAAAAAGTGCTATGTCCACCTCTCTTGCTATTTCTCTGGTAGTCACACGATGTCCCGGATCAACACAGCCTTCACTTTGGAAATGATCTAGTCGTTTCAGCCTGTCGATGGCCGCTCGGAGCACGGCACGCCCTCAGCTGCTGTGGGCCGTCTTTAATCCAGTTGTAATGCTCCTTAATCTCTGTGATGCCCATTGAATCTTCACCGAAAGCCATCTGAATTTTCCGAATGGTTTCCACCTGGCTGTCTCTCACAGTTTCTGAAAAAATTTTGATGCAGCAAAGCGGCAGTTGCTCAGCCATTTTCCTGACAATGAAAATCCGCCAAGGGGGCTGGACCACTCCTCCCACAAACCGTGCTCACAGGCAAATGACGCAACCGACAGGCGTGAAAAAACTCACGCATGCGCACGAAGGTTCAAGCTTGGCTGATGCAATCACGTCATTCAAATCCATATGGTTTTTGCAAAAAATAAAAAGGTCCGTTACTTTTCTAACAGACCTCGTATTTTCTCATCTACATTGCACTTACATTTAGATTAACAAGCAATATGTTTTATTCAGAAACTATTCTTAAATAGTTAACCGACATAATTCACTTACCTTCCCTCTGAGGAATCTCAGGGCTGTAATGGAGAACAAGACAAAAGCAAGTTCGTGTTATTAATATTAAAAAAATTCATTCATTCAATCATTAATAGAAATTTTTTTTAATCATGTTTTATGAAATGTTATTCAACCTGAATCATAAAAGGTTTCAGGAAGACGTGATATGTGGACACAATTCATAACCCATAAAATGTCAGAATATAGATGTGGCTATAAAGTATGGTTATATACAACATGTTTGCAACTCAGCTGTGTTATGTGTCGGACGCAGCTCGGAGAACCGACCAGCGTTTGAAGGACCCAGTATGAAATAAGCAGAGCACGGTACAAAGGCTAACTGAATTTAATACATAACAGTGATACAAAAATAACAGAAAGTGCGGTCTGGCGTGGTGCGCTCCCAGCAGCGCTAACAGTCCGGAGCCAGAAGCTGTTCGGACCCAAGGACCCCGCCGACACCCCCCAGGTGGCCGCAACAAACCGAGTCTGTGAAAGAAGGAACCATTGTGTGAGTCCACACTCTACACACAGAGAGAACACTTAAAGGTGTACAAACAGCAAACACTTCCTGGCTTGATTACTAATCAGCTTCCCAACCTGCAGGCATGGAACATCCAGTTCACAAAACTCCACTGCAGTGGAAGCCGATACATGACTAACATACAGCTCAATATAATAAGGTGTGAGGGACACCACATTTACTGACTGTAATAATGTTAGTCACAAAACCTAACGTACCTCAGGAAGTGTGCTGACGAGCGTGAGACCTCACCCCCTCCTCTTTCACAGACCGTGCATCAAACCCTGGACGTTCTCTGCATCCACTGATGATGAGATGGCTCCCGAGACGACGATCTCACCCATCTGGTCACAAGGTCGAGTCTCTGGCAAAAACACACTGTATACTCCAGTCTTAAATGCCACCATGTTCCAATCCATATAGATGCACCACAGCTGTGAGTCCTGACGAGCCGCAGGTGATCAGGGTGAGGTCCTGATAACCTCAGCAACACAGCCACTCAGTCCCAAATGCAAGCCACCTGGAAGGAAAAACAAAAGACAGAAACAAAAAGGCAGCCAGGCCCCCCCAGCCATACAACAAGCTGCATGGGATGTACAGCAAGTGCGTTCTGATCATTGGTCCCAAGCCCAGTTGAATGTGGAGGGTACAAGCAGGAAGTGCATAGATGGCAAATATTGACAAATTTGAGCCACATAGGGTGCACAAGGCAGTGCATTAGGAGGGCTGTTACGAGCCTCGATAAATCAAATCAAATCAATTTTATTTATATAGCGCCAAATCACAACAAACAGTTGCCCCAAGGCACATAAATAAGTATGGTTGCATCAGGAACGGTATCCAGCGTAAATTTTACCAAACCAAACCATGCAGATCACAAACAGAATTTCCATACCAGATCAACCACCACTAGTGTTGTTGTCCAACAAGGTGCCGGCAGAAAACTGGGCTACTGTTGGGTGAAGAAGTAGTAGAGGTAGAGAAAATGAAGAGGAGGAAATGAGAAGTGTGAGTCTCTGAGCTTTGAATGTTGGCAGCATGACTGGTAAAAGGAGAGAGTTTTGGCTGATATGATATGTAGAAATGTGGATATACTGTGTGTACAAGAGAAAGTGGAAGGGTAGTAAGGCCAGGAGCATCTGAGGTGGATTCAAACTGTTGTATCATGGTGTGGATGGGATGAAAAATGATGATGGGGTTATTTAAGAAAATGAATATAGTAAGAATATTTTGAAGGTTCAGTGAGTGTCTGACAGGATAAGTGTGAAGCTGGAAATTGAAGGGGTGATGATCAATGTCATCTGTGCATATGCCCAACAGGTAGGTTCTGAGATAAGGAAGAAAAAAATTATTTCTGGAGTCACTTAGATGATGTGGTAGAGAGTGTAGCACCACATGAAAGACTGGTGATTGGAGCAGAGTTCACTGGGCATTTAAAGTACCTAATTCATATAAAACTTCTTTAGGCACATTTATTGCATCATAAAAGCATTAAATTACAAAAACCTGATATTCATAAATAAATTACATGTGTGATAAATTCCAAGATCATTAATAATAATAATAATAATAAAAGGAGGTGCGGAGGGGCATCCCAGAGTTATAATGAAAGTAGCGTTTGATGCCCCTCCCCCAAACCTTTTTATTATTAATGATAATAATGAAATTATTGGCATGTCAACACAAAATCCGTTACAACAAAAGTGAATATGTGAGCTATATTTTTATATTTTTATTCTGGCAGCACGGTTGATTAGTGGTTTGCACTGTTGCCTCTCAGCAAGAAGGTCATGGGATCGATTCCCACCTGTGGCCTTTCTGTGTGGCGTTTGCATCTTCACCCTGTGTTTGCGTGGGTTTCCTTGTTGTGTGTGGGCCGCCAGAAGAGGAGGTACTGCTGGCCCACCATCAGAGGGCGCCCTGCCTGAAGTGCGGGCTTCAGGCACGAGAGGGCGCTGCCGCCATGGACGCAGCCGGGGGTGACAACTGTCACTCATTACCTCTTGACAGCTGTCACCCATCTACTCAACGTCCTCTCACTCCATAAAGACCAGACGTCATCTCCACCTCGTTGCCGAGATATCATACTTCATTGGAGGTAATATCCTCAGCCGTTGTGTTACAATATTATTTGTATATTGTGAGTGTTTGCAGGAGTACCGGTACCGTTGTCAGTGGAAGCTGAGAGAGCGCTAGAAGGCACTCTTTTCCCCTGAGGAATCTACAGTACTCTGCAAGATATAGAGTGAGAGGTCGAGGTTGCATTCCCACCGCTGTTGTTACTGGGTGTACACACACCCACACTTGACTGTCTTTGTTCTCGCCAGCAGTACCAGATCCGACAGTCGGGGACGGTGATCACCTGGGAATTCGGGACTTGGCGGCTCCAGTATTCACCAGGTTCTGTGGCGGCGGAAATCGTGTGGTTCCGGCTCTTCTCAGGACAGACGTCTTCTATCCTCGAGCCTGCCCACACGTCACCTTTGTGGATTGACTGTAATTATATTCTGAGATTGTCTGTATGTTCGTTGTGCACATTTCACAACATTAAATTGTTACCTTTTGGCTCATCTATTGGCCGTTCATTTGCGCCCCCTGTTGTGGGTCCGTGTCACTACACTTTCACAACATTCCTCCCACATTTAAAAGGTGAATTGGAAACTTTATAATTGTTCAGGTCTCCCTTGCAAAAGAGGTCTCAATCTCAATGGGACTAACCTGGTTATATAAAGGCTAAATTAAATTATTCCATAACAACAATAATAATTTGCTTGTAAGTGTACTGGCCAGAATAGCACACAAACGCAGTTGCAAATGATCATGCAATATTATAACGATTGTAAAACACAATTACTCGTACTTTAAGTCACATTTGCAACTACTGTGACTTATATACAAAAAAAAAAAAAATCATACGTGAATAGGATCCAATTTTCATATGGATTATCATTATAGTTTAAATTCATTAAACATTTATTTGTGAGTATTTATCAAGGTTTCAGAATTTTTCATGCTTTTACGATGCATTAAATGAACCTAATACATTTGCACAGTACATTGTTTGTGTACATTTCTCAAAGTTTGAATTAAGCCTAGAGATGACGATGAACGTGAAGAGAATGAGAGCTTATGATTCTCCTGGAAGAGGTGCCAGTCCAGTTACTTTCCCAGCCAACACCGATTCCCACGTCCAGCTGGATGTGTCGGTGAAGTGTCTCGTCCAAGGACACGGACAGGTTTTGTGACCAGAAAATGAACCCAGGTCTACATATTTGTATCTCAGCTCCTTATCACGCTGAGCTGCCTGCTCTGCAGCATTTACTGCACATTTACTGAACCCAAGATATTCTGTGTGGGCAACTTAATTTCAGTTGTTAATATACATCCATTGCTGCACTTTGGGCCTGCAACACATTCCAAAAAAGTCTGACAGATCGGAAATTATGAGTGTTGAGGGTAGGGTTTCTCCCTTAGTTTTTATGCACAGAAATTCCTCCAGATTTCTTGAATATTTTCATGATATTATGCACTGTGGAGGTACAAATATGTAGATCATCTGCCCATCTGCCTAAATGCCCTGCTTGTTTTCCTCCAGAAAGATTTCAACGGCCCTGGTGACGCACATGGCTCCCTCTTCATCTGCCCTCCCTCAGTCTGCGGTTGTTGACAAGGCCACTTCAAACTCTACGCATACAAGGACAGAGACTGATATGAACCCACCTGCACACATGGGCACACGGTCCCCCCACCCCGGCCTCCACACTTGCCACTCCATCCCCCTCAGGAGGCAGCACGGCACAGTTGCAGCAACCCCCCCCCCCCCCCCCCCCCCATGCTCGGCTGCGTGTCATGGCTGCTTCGGCTACCCACACTCACATTGCCTCAATTTGGATGACGGAATGTTTCTAAGTTTAGCGTACATAAACAATCAAATGTATATTTGCAGTTGTTTTCGTTCTGATGTTGTTGTATGGCTGGGGGGGCCTGGCTGCCTTTTGTTTCTGTCTTCTGTCCTGTCTTTTGTTTTTCCTTCCAGGTGGCTTGCGTTTAGGACTGAGTGGCTGTGTGGCTGAGTTACCAGGACCTCACCCTGATCACCTGAGGCTGATCAAGTGCAGCTCGTCAGGACTCACAGCTGTGGTGCATCTACACGGATTGGAGCATGGTGGCATTTAAGTCTGGAGTACACAGTGTGTATTTGCCAGAGACTCGACCTTGTGACCAGACGGGTGAGATCGTCGTCTCGAGAGCCATCTCATCATCAGTGGATGCAGAGAACGTCCAGGTTTGATGCATGGTCTGTGAAAGAGGAGGGGGTGAGGTCTCACGCTCGTCAGCACACTTCCTGAGGTACGTTAGGTTTTGTGACTAACATTATTACAGTCAGTAAATGTGGTGTCCCTCACACCTTATTATATTGAGCTGTTATGTTAGTCGTTTAATCAGCTTCCACTGCAGTTGAGTTATGTGAACAGGGTGTTCCATGCCTGCAGGGAGGGAAGCTGATTAGTGATTAAGCCAGGAAGTGTTTGCTGTTTATGTACACCTTTGAGTGGTCTCTCTGTGTGTGGAGTGTGGACTCACATGATGATTTCTTCTTTCACAGACTCGGTTTGTCGCGGCCACCTGGGGGGTGTCGGCGGGATCCTTGGGTCCGAACAGTTTCTGGCTCCGGACCGTTAGTGCTGCTGGGAGCACACCGCAATTCCACCACGCCAGACCGCGCACTCATTTGTTGTTTTTGTCACATCACTGTTATGTAATTAAATTTCGTTATCCTTTGTACCGTGCTCTGCTTATTTTATACTGGGTCCTTCAAACGCTGGTCGGTTCTCCGGGCTGCGTCCGACACATAACAGATGTGTGCCATTATTACGTTCAACTAGTAATAATTTTGGATTAATTGCTGTATTTTTGTCTGAGGTAATTGGGTGTGAAGATAATTTCATTGCACTTGTTGTAATGACAATAAATCATTCATTCATTCATTCATCTTTGTTCCGTAAAGACTCAGCCTTTCTTGGATACTGCTTTTGGACCACAATATGATTAGAAGCACCTGTTGACATCACCTGTCTTGAAATAACATTTAGGTGTTTTTTTTTATATTAATTTTTTCATTACTCACCCTAAATTGGACAAAATATGAAATATCTTAGGTTCATACTGTCTGCAATGATACAAGTCAAGTAAATGTAATAATCACTGCTTCTTACTTCTTTACCATCCTAACTTTTTCTGATTTGGGTTGTAGAAAACATAAACATCCCAGTTTAGCGCCTCTCTCTCCTAGACAAAGATGAAAGCCATCCAGGTGCCATACCTCAGTCTAAACCACAAATAGCACGTCAAACCACAATAGATGAAGACAATTAATACCTTTGAATTTTTATATTATTTTTAGACTCAAGTAAAGTAATTATGAAACATTGCTTTTGGTCTGTGGTAAACTTAGAGTAAGTCATTCTTTGAAAATGGTGATGAAAAGACTTGATGAATACCGTCAGCTCCACTTCAGAACTATTGAAGACGACTCACCCTTGTTGTCCATCTGCTCCACACATCCATATGAGGACAATGAGATACTTTAAAGTTTCCATCGCTAACTGCGCCAGTTAGCGGGACAAACAGACCGTGAAACCAAAACAGAGGACTTTTATATAGGAATAGAGGTCAGAAAAAAAAGGGGGGGGGGGGGGGGTAGAGATAACTAAAAAAAGGTGGACGTATTGAGAAGTGTGGATGGTAATCTGTTGTTAACAGTTATTAAAACATGTCAATAAGTAACTGTACGTGAGAGATAAAGGGCGTGTGTTGTGTGCTTTTTGACCTCGACAGCAATTCACAGGATGGGTGTAGAAGCCCAATATACATTCAATTACAAAAAACAACGTGCACTACATGACTTTATTGTGCAATAAACATGATACTCTGGCGACACGGGACACGTTATCAGCATACGACATGCATGAGAAAAAAAGGTGACTCACCAACATTTTAACATTACAAATCAACAAATAAAGGTGTGGATATGAAGGGTGTTGCTGGGTGATGTGTCAGCTGTCATGTCAGGGTTAAAAAAATGCAAACTTCCCTTTGTATTGCAGTATGACCACCTTAATACATAAAGTATAGTTTCTACAAGTCAGAGGGGTACAATAGGATTCTGGGCCTTCACAAGTATGTTGATCAATCAGTGCACTTCTGCATAATTACTGGATATCAATAATGTGTGAGAGCAGGTGGACTAACTGTACGCTCATTCTCCTGCAAAGGTATCAGCATCAGTTGTTGTCTTAGACCCAAGACTGTACTGTGGCGGATGTGGGGACGGGCAGCACGCAACGTGTTCTCAGACTTAGCTTGAACCTTTAACCCATTTTGAATGATCACAAACTCGTAACTGACAGTGCTGATGGTGTAGCGATGAAAATAAGATGGATCTGCTGAACCCTTCTCACACATTTCATTATATACAACCCCTGGCAAAAATTATGGAATCACCGGCCTCGGAGGATGTTCATTCAGCTGTTTAATTTTGTAGAAAAAAAGCAGATCACAGACATGACACAAAAATAAAGTCATTTCAAATGGCAACTTTCTGGCTTTAAGAAACACTATAAGAAATCAGGAAATAAATTGTGGCAGTCAGTAACAGTTATTTTTTTAGACCAAGCAGAGGGAAAAAAATATGGAATCACTCAATTCTGAGGAAAAAATTATGGAATCATGAAAAACAAAAGAACGCTCCAACACATCACTAGTATTTTGTTGCACCACCTCTGGCTTTTATAACAGCTTGCAGTCTCTGAGGCATGGACTTAATGAGAGACAAACAGTACTCTTCATCAATCTGGCTCCAACTTTCTCTGATTGCTGTTGCCAGATCAGCTTTGCAGGTTGGAGCCTTGTCATCATGGACCATTTTCTTCAACTTCCACCAAAGATTTTCAATTGGATTAAGATCCGGACTATTTGCAGGCCATGACATTGACCCTATGTGTCTTTTTGCAAGGAATGTTTTCACAGTTTTTGCTCTATGGCAAGATGTAATATCATCTTGAAAAATGATCTCATCATCCCCAAACATCCTTTCAATTGATGGGATAAGAAAAGTGTCCAAAATATCAACGTAAACTTGTGCATTTATTGATGATGTAATGACAGCCATCTCCCCAGTGCCTTTACCTGACATGCAGCCCCATATCATCAATGACTGTGGAAATTTACATGTTCTCTTCAGGCAGTCATCTTTCTAAATCTCATTGAAACGGCACCAAACAAAAGTTCCAGCATCATCACCTTGTCCAATGCAGATTCGAGATTCATCCAGTCATCCACAGTCCACGATTGCTTTTCCTTAGCCCATTGTAACCTTGTTTTTTTCTGTTTAGGTGTTAATGATGGCTTTTGTTTAGCTTTTCTGTATGTAAATCCCATTTCCTTTAGGCGATTTCTTACAGTTCGGTCACAGACATTGACTCCAGTTTCCTCCCATTCGTTCCTCATTTGTTTTGTTGTGCATTTTCGATTTTTGAGACATATTGCTTTAAGTTTTCTGTCTTGACGCTTTGATGTCTTCCTTGGTCTACCAGTATGTTTGCCTTTAACAACCTTCCCATGTTGTTTGTATTTGGTCCAGAGTTTAGACACAGCTGACTGTGAACAACCAACATCTTTTGCAACATTGCGTGATGATTTACCCTCTTTTAAGAGTTTGATAATCCTCTCCTTTGTTTCAATTGACATCTCTCATGTTGGAGCCATGATTCATGTCAGTCCACTTGGTGCAACAGCTCTCCAAGGTGTGATCACTCCTTTTTAGATGCAGACTAACGACCAGATCTGATTTGATGCAGGTGTTAGGGGGATGATTCCATAATTTATTCTTCAGAATTGAGTGAGTCCATATTTTTTTCCTCTCCTTGGTCTAAAAAGTAACCGTTACTGACTGCCACAATTATTTTTCCTGATTTCTTATAGTGTTTCTTAAAGCCAGGAAGTTGCTATTTGAAATGACTTTAGGTTTGTGTCATGTCTGTGATCTGCTTTTTTTCTACAAAATTAAACAACTGAATGAACATCCTTCGAGGCCGGTGATTCCATAATTATTGCCAGGGGTTGTATATATCAAGTCATATGATAAAAGCTTAGCAGCCTACAGCGATGTTGCACAGACAACACAATCCCAAAAGTGCAGGGACTCTTATTTGCATTTTTAAGCCAAAATAAATAAATAAATAAATCAAACAAACTGAGTTTTCCTCACCTTCTCTGTGCTATAAAGTTACTCACTCTCTTAGAAGAATGACCCAGTGACTTTCACAGTAAAGGTCTTTGTCATGATATTGGCCCTTTTGTTATTAAAAGACGTTTATTGTGAAATTATTTTAGAGACATGAATTCGATCGAACACAGTGGTGTTCAAACTGTGTGGCATGCCCCCCCTGGGAAAATGATCATTTCTCTACATTGACTGCAGACCCTGCAATCAACCACTTCTGCAACGGCTGTTCTTGAAACTTGAAGCAACAAAGCAGTGCTCTGACCCACTGCTTTGTTGGTTCATTGCTTTGCTGCATTTCAGAAGCAACAAGCGCGCTTCTTAACCCCTTTCAAAGCCATTTAAAAATGTCAATAGTGAGTCACGTTTGTGCGGATTAAAGTCACCAACTGGGACTCTTGTCTTGTTGCAGTCAAGAAACAGGAATCGTCCTCCGTTCCATTTGCACAGCTCCAAATGCTGCGCGGCTCTCTGCCAATTCAAGTTACAGTCTGGACAGGATTAATAACTTCAAAGCGAATTGCCGTTTTAAATCAAATGACACCGCTTTCCAAACGTCGTAACACAGACAACAAACTACAACACACTAATTTTTTTTCCTCCCAAAATGAGACGTCCTGCATTCTTTATGAATTACATTGATGTTGACTTGCAGCAGAGCCGACTGAGTTCAGCTCAGAGATATGGAGTGACATTCACTCGGGTATCGGGTGACCCTGGACCATCCCTTGGTTATGTTGCTTTAGACGTAGACTGTGTTTCATAATTATTGTATGGCCTTGCCTTGCAATGTGGAGCGCCTTGGGGCAACTGTTTGTTGTGATTTGGCGCTATACAAGAAAAAAGTTGATTGATTGATTGATTCATTCATGCCATTAATGTCTGAAAGGAAATGCTTTTAAAATGCTTTTGAGAAAAACTAGATTGTCCAGAGATCAAGGATCCAGTGACCAATTTCATATTTATTTACTTTAAAGCTCAATAAAATGTTATTGACATAGAAAACCTGTAAAGCCTACTTTTAGTACACAGAAAATTCACAAGTGGTATTGATAAGGGAATCGATAAGGAATCGAATCAATAAGCAGAATCGATAGACAAAATCTTATCTATACCCATCCCTGTTTGAATTAATATTATTTATGTTAAAAATGTGTTAGTTATGCATTTTAAGACATTTAAAAATCACACAGAGATGTTTAAATGTAAAAAAAAAAACGATGTTTAAAATATGACAAAGGTAAAAATAGAAGAAAAGAAAGTTCTTTAAAAACACATTTCAAATGTCTGAAAAGGGTGTAAAATGTGTAAATGCATAGACAGTTCCTTAAAAACACACAAATATTTTTAAAATGTGTTTAAGATGTGTAAAAGAATAAAAAGAAACACAGAAATGTTGAAACACACATGTTGAAATTGTGTGCATGTGTGTCGGGGGGGGGGGGGGCAGCTATTCATTTGTTCCCTGGGGGGCTCACTCTCCCACACTTTGAAAACCCCTGATCTAACATGTTATTTAAGTTCACTGCCAGTGGCACAGACGGACATAATGCTGTGATGTCTGCAGACACCAAATGTGTTGTGAAAGTGTTGGAACACGGACCCACAACAGGGGGCGCAAATGAACGGACAATGGAGGAAGTCAAATAGCACTTTTACTGTTGTGAAATAAGCACAACAAGCACGACAGATCACAATAGAAAATAATAAAGTCAATTCACAAAGGTGTCATGTGGGCAGGCTCGAAGATAGAAGACGTCTGTCCAAAGCACAACCGGAACCACACGATTTCCTCCGCCACCGAACCCCGGGGATACTGGAGCCGCCAAGTCCCGAACTCCCAGGTGGCCACTGCCTCCGCTTGTCGGATCTGGTACTGCTGGCGAGGAACAAAAACAGTTAGATGTGGGTGCGTTTGCACCCAGCAACACGGATGGTGAAAAAAACCACCTCCACCTCTTGTCAGGAAAATGTGAGTACTTATCAAAAAAGGGTTCAGTACAGTCTCCAGCTGCAAGTACTCACCAACCACTGTCAAAACGCAAGCAACAAAGTCACTGTCTGAAAGACAACACAACGGCTGAGTTCGTTACCTCCTCGGTAGAACGATATCTCGGCAAAGAGGTGGAGATGACGTCTTGCTGATATACCGATGCAGATCAGATGAGTGGTGACAGCTGTCATAGGTGATGAGTGTCAGCTGTCACCCCGGCTGCTCCTGTGAGGCGGCAGCGCCCTCTGCTGCCTGGAGCCCGCACTCCATTCAGGGTGCCCTCTGGTGGTGGTGGGCCAGCAGTACCTCCTCTTCAGCGGCCCACACAACAAAATGTGAACCACTGCTTCACTTCATCCTGACATCAAACTTGTTACCATGAAACTGCTGACATTCACAATGATGCAAGTGGAGGTGGGGCTGTGCAAAGAGGAAGAAGTACTTGTCATTAGTAAAGGCCCCTTCACACATAGCACCAATGAGGCCAAATGGCGCATGAACGAGGATTCGGAAAACAGTGTGCAAATTCGAACTGCACTTGAACGCCTCATACAGCATACCTCATACGCCTCATACCGTTCAGCCACAGCACATGCACACCACATGTGCTCGCGTAGGAAACCCAGTCAAACGGCGATCAAGATGCAGTTGTACTGCCATTCCACTGAAGTTGCAATATTTGTACTGCAAGTCTGTATGCAAGATGGACCATTCGGACTGCAGTCAAGGGGCCGTATGAAATGTTTGGCCATGTTTGGCCTGGCTGAATATCCTGATCGAGCCAGCCTTCACAATACAAGCCAAAGCACGAGCGAATGCCCATTCATCCCACACTCGG